>NW_020618825.1:14476453-14776453 GCF_003573695.1 Papaver somniferum | reverse complement strand
CTGCTGGGTTTGGAGGTATGCGTACCCGTTCGCATAAACTTGGTCCGGCTACTTAAGTATGCGTACCCGTTTGCATACTTGAGTGGTTAAAGTTCTAAAATCTGTTGGAACATGAACTAATACATTTATATAATAAGGAATGCAATCTTTGCAAACCGTGGCTATGATGTTCATGAATTGGTTCGAGTGAATCAAACCGATTTTGCTTCAATTATGTTCTTGTATACTTCTATGAGAATATAAAAATTGAACAACTCTTTAACTAGTTTCATTTGAGTCATTTGAACTAGTTATGGTTAAGATGAATATGGTTGATATGAGAGTGTTCATATGGATAACTTCGGTTAACTACTGTTGAGCCAACATAGTGTACACGTTTAGGTACGGTTACTTAAACCTAAATGAAGGTACATGTCATTTTTGTATAACAAGATAAGTTCGATCTAACGGTTGAAAGATATTAGCTTGAGTCTAATCAGGTTTTCATCTAACGATGAATATTGAATGCTTTGTTACCAAGGTAACCTAGAATGCAAACCCTAATTTGAAAACTATATTAAGAAGAACTCTAGCAATTAGGAAACCTAATCCCCACACTTCTATGTGATACTAGTTGCGACTAGAATCGATTCTCCTTTAACCTTAGGTTTTTCACAAAACCATGTAGGTTAACGGCTTGAAGACTTCATTGGGACTGTGAAGCCAGGCCCAACTATTTTCCATGTAGTTGCGTGTTCTGATCTTACTTCTACTATCGTGATTGAGTATTATCTTTGCTATAATTTTCTTGATATTTATCTCCGATAAGTAAGATTAAAAGAAGTCACAAACATCTTCGTCTCATCGTTTGTGTTTCCACAATATCTTGTTTCACTTCCATAAGATTAAGATTATTGTGAGGTGATTGATAACACTAGGCTGTTCTTCGGGAATATAAGTCCGGTTTATCAATTGGTTCATGTTCACCTTGATTTATCAAAAGTCGGAACAAAACTCGTAGATATTTCTGTGGGAGACAGATTTATCTATTCCAATAGACTTTTCTGTGTGAGACATATTTGTTTATCAAGTCTTCGAATTGGGGTTGTAGCAACTCTTGGTTGTGGGTGATCATCTAAGGGAATCAAGTGCGCAGTATCCTGTTGGGATCAGAGGCATAAGAAACGCAACTGTATCTTGAATCAGTGTGAGATTGATTAGGGTTCAACTACAGTCTAGTATGAAGTTCATTGGTAGTAGGCTAGTGTCTGTAGCGGCTTAATACAGTGTGGTGTTCAAAATTGGACTAGGTCCCGGGGTTTTTCTGCATTTGCGGTTTCCTCGTTAACAAAACTTTTGGTGTCTGTGTTATTTCTTTTCCACATTATATTTTGTTATATAATAGAAATATCACAGGTTGTGCGTTAAGATCAATCAATTAGATAATCAAGCCTTTTTTTGTTGATATAAATTTATTGACACTTGAACATTGGTCTTTGGTACCGTTCAAGTTATTTCTCTTATTCAATCGGGCTCGCAAATTCTTATTTATTGATTCGGATTGAATTGAGAAATAGAGATATCGCTCCCTGATATACTTTCTTATATATTGAGTCTAACTGTGTAGTTGATTCTCTTGAAAGTACATTAGAGTTTGTCCTACTCAAATTGCCGAACGAAATATTGGGTATGGTTGTTAGACACCCGCTTTTTCATTAAATATAATAATCCTTATCTTTATTAAACCAATTAAAAAAAAATATTGATGAATTAAAATTATTTTAGGAAACACTCTTACCTTTAGGGAAGTTAAATCTTAAATTATTTTTTTATTAGTTTTGGTAACAATCACGATATTTAGTCCAACAAATTAAATATCTTATGATATTTATATGTAATTTATTTTTTACTTAGAGGTGTTCAGTCGCATGTTCGTTTCAAACACAAGCAATTAAAGGTGAATGACAATAAAGATGCGCATTTAACTATAGAGTAACCGGGTCTCGCATTCGACAAACATTTGAGGCGGACATGGCTCTAGAAACACCACATCAGTTCTAAAAAGATTGTATTCATTAATTTTAGTATCATCAAACAATTACGATATTTACTCCAATTATTCTTTACTTAAAGATGATGAGTCTAATTTTTATTAAACTAATTAAAAACAAATTATTTTTTATTGATGAATTAAAATTATTTTGGGAATTTGTCTTATCTTGACCAAAGTTAAAAATTAAATTAATTTTAATTAATTTTGGTATCATCAAACAATCGTGATATTTACTCAAAAAAATAAACATTTAAAATATTTATTTTTATTATATTTTTTACTTAGAGGCGTTCAGTCGGCACGTTCGTCTTAAACAGAAACAATTAAGGATGAGTGATAATAAAGATGATCATTTAGCTTTAGAGAAGTCACGTTTCGCATTCGACAAACATCTACGGCGGACATGATTTTAAAACCACCGCATCAGTTTTACACAGATTGCATTCATTAATTTCGGTATCATCAAACAATTACGAAATTTATTCCAATTATTCTTTATTTAAATATGATCAATCTTATCTTTATTAAACCAATTTAAAACAAATTATTTTTTATTGATGAATTAAAATTATTTTAAGAATCTGTCATATCTTGGCCAAAGTTAAATATTAAACTATTTTTTATTAATTTTGTTATCATCAAACAATCACCGTATTTACTCCAAAAAATTAAACATTCTAAGATACTCATTTTTTTTTGTTTTTCTTTTTTTTATTTAGAGGTGTCCAGTCGCCGCGTTCGTCTCAAACACAAGCAATTAAGGATGTGTGACAATAAAGATGCACATTTAACTTTATAGTAGCCGCGATTCGTATTCTTCGATCATCTGCGACGGACATGGCTCTATAAACAACGCATCGATGTTGCACATATTGCAGTCATTAATTTCAGTATCATCAAACAATCATGATATTTACTCCAATTATTCTTATCTTAAAGATGTTCAGTTGTCGCGTACCTCTCAAACGCACACAATTAAAGTATGATCAGTGATAATTAGTCGCACATTTAATCCCCGAATAGACACGTCTCCGATGATCATCTGACTACACACACTTTTAAAAACACCACATCAGTGCTACACGGATTGCAGTCATTAATTTAGGTATCATCAAACAATTATGATATATACTCCAATTATTCGTTACTTAAGAATGTCCAATCGCCGCGTCCGTATCAAACGCACACAATTAAAGTATGATCAGTGATAATTAGTCGCACATTTAATGCCCGAATAGCCACGTCTCCAACGATCATCTGACTACGCACACTTTTAAAAACACCACATCAGTGTTACACGGATTGCAGTCATTAATTTCGATATCATCAAACAATTACGATATATACTCCAATTATTTTTAGTTAAGGATGTCCAATCACCGCGTCCGTCTCAAACACACACAATTAAAGTATGATCAGTGATAATTAGTCGCACATTAAATCCCCGAATAGCCACGCCTCCGATGATCATCTGACTACACCCACTTTTAAAACACCACATCAGTGCTACACAGATTACAGTCATTAATTTCTGTATCATCAAACAATTACGATATATACTCCAATTATTCTTTAGTTAAGGATGTCCAATCGCCGCATCCGTCTCAAACACACACAATTAAAGTATGATCAGTGATCTTGGTATCTTGACCAAAGTTAAAAATTAAATTAATTTTAATTAATTTTGGTATAATGAAACAATCGCGATATTTACTCTAAAAATTAAACATTTTAAAATATTTATTTTTATTATATTTTTTACTTAGAGGCGTTCAGTCGGCACGTTCGTCTCCAACAGAAGAAATTAAGGATGGGTGATAATAAAGATGCACATTTAACTTTAGAGAAGTCACGTTTCGCATTCGACAAACATCTACGGCGGACATGATTTTAAAACCACCGTATCAGTTTTACACAAATTGCATTCATTAATTTCGGTATCATCAAACAATTACGAAATTTACTCCAATTATTCTTTATTTAAATATGATCAATCTTATCTTTGTTAAACCAATTTAAAACAAATTACTTTTTATTGATGAATTAAAATTATTTTAAGAATCTGTCATATCTTGGCCAAAGTTATTAAATTATTTTTTATTAATTTTGTTATCATCGAACAATCACCGTATTTACTCCAAAAAATTAAATATTCTAAGATATTCATTTTTTTTGTTTTTCTTTTTTTTACTTAGAGGTGTCCAGTCGCCACATTCGTCTCAAACACAAGCAATTAAGGAAGTGTGACAATAAAGATGCACATTAAACTTTAGAGTAGCCGCGTTTCGTATTAGTCGAACATCTGCGGCGGACATGGCTCTATAAACACCGCATCGATGTTGCACATATTGCAGTCATTAATTTCAGTATCATCAAACAATCACGATATTTACTCCAATTATTCTTATCTTAAAGATGTTCAGTTGTCGCGTACCTCTCAAACGCACACAATTAAAGTATGATCAGTGATAATTGGTCGCACATTTAATCCCCGAATAGCCACGTCTCCGATGATCATCTTCCTACACACTTTTTAAAACACCACATCAGTGCTACATGGATTGCAGTCATTAATTTCGGTATCATCAAACAATTACGATATATACTCCAATTATTCTTTACTTAAGAATGTCCAATCGCCGCGTCCGTATCAAATGCACACAATTAAAGTATGATCAGTGATAATTAGTCGCTTATTTAATCCCCGAATAGCCACGTCTCTGACGATCATCTGACTACGCACACTTTTAAAAACACCACATCAGTGCTACACGAATTGCAGTCATTAATTTCGGTATCATCAAACAATTACGATATATACTCCAATTATTTTTTAGTTAAGGATGTCCAATCGCCGCGTCCGTCTCAAATACACACAATTAAAGTATGATCAATGATTTTGGTATCTTGACCAAAGTTAAAAATTAAATTAATTTTAATTAATTTTGATATCATCAAACAATCGCGATATTTACTCTAAAAATTAAACATCTTAAAATATTTATTTTTATTATATTTTTTACTTAGAGGCGTTCAGTCGGCACGTTCGTCTCAAACAGAAGCAATTAAGGATGAGTGATAATAAAGATGCACATTTAACTTTAGAGAAGTCACGTTTCGCATTCGACAAACATCTACGGCGGACATGATTCTAAAACCACCGCATCAGTTTTAAACAAATTGCATTCATTAATTTCGGTATCATCAAACAATTACGAAATTTACTCCAATTATTCTTTATTTAAATATGATCAATCTTATCTTTATTAAACCAATTTAAAACAAAATTTTTTTTATTGATGAATTAAAATTATTTTAAGAATCTGTCATATCTTGGCCAAAGTTAAATATTAAATTATTTTTTTATTAATTTTGTTGTCATCAAACAATCACCGTATTTACTCCAAAAAATTAAACATTCTAAGATATTCATTTTTTTTTTCTTTTTTTTACTTAGAGGTGTCCAGTCGCCGCATTCGTCTCAAACACAAGCAATTAAGGATGTGTGACAATAAAGATGCACATTTAACTTTAGAGTAGCCGCGTTTCGTATTCGTCGAACATCTGCGGCGGACATGGCTCTATAAACACCGCATCGATGTTGCACATATTGCATTCATTAATTTCAGTATCATCAAACAATCACCATATTTACTCCAATTATTCTTATCTTAAAGATGTTCAGTTGTCGCGTACCTCTCAAACGCACACAATTAAAGTATGATCAGTGATAATTAGTCACACATTTAATCCCCGAATAGCCACGTCTCCGATGATCATCTGCCTACACACTTTTTAAAACACCACATCAGTGCTACACGGATTGCAGTCATTAATTTCGGTATCATCAAACAATTACGATATATACTCCAATTATTCTTTACTTAAGAATGTCCAATCGCCGCGTCCGTATCAAACACACACAATTAAAGTATGATCAGTGATAATTAGTCGCACATTAAATCCCCGAATAGCCACGCCTCCGATGATCATCTGCCTACACCCAATTTTAAAACACCACATCAGTGCTACACAGATTACAGTCATTAATTTCTGTATCATCAAACAATTACGATATATACTCCAATTATTCTTTAGTTAAGGATGTCCAATCGCCGCATCCGTCTCAAACACACACAATTAAAGTATGATCAGTGATCTTGGTATCTTGACCAAAGTAAAAAATTAAATTAATTTTAATTAATTTTGGTATCATGAAACAATCGCGATATTTACTCTAAAAATTAAACATCTAAAAATATTTATTTTTATTATATTTTTTACTTAGAGGCGTTCAGTCGGCACGTTCGTCTCAAACAGAAGCAATTAAGGATGAGTGATAATAAAGATGCACATTTAACTTTAGAGAAGTCACGTTTCGCATTCGACAAACATCTACGACGGACATGATTTTAAAACCACCGTATCAGTTTTACACAAATTGCATTCATTAATTTCGGTATCATCAAACAATTACGAAATTTACTCCAATTATTCTTTATTTAAATATGATCAATCTTATCTTTATTAAACCAATTTAAAACAAATTACTTTTTATTGATGAATTAAAATTATTTTAAGAATCTGTCATATCTTGGCCAAAATTAAATATTAAATAATTTTTATTAATTTTGTTATCATCGAACAATCACCGTATTTACTCCAAAAAATTAAACATTCTAAGATATTCATTTTTTTTTGTTTTTCTTTTTTTTACTTAGAGGTGTCCAGTCGCCGCATTCGTCTCAAACACAAGCAATTAAGGATGTGTGACAATAAAGATGCACATTAAATTTTAGAGTAGCCGCGTTTCGTATTCGTCGAACATCTGCGGCGGACATGGCTCTATAAACACCGCATCGATGTTGCACATATTGCATTCATTAATTTCAGTATCATCAAACAATCACCATATTTACTCCAATTATTCTTATCTTAAAGATGTTCAGTTGTCGCGTACCTCTCAAACGCACACAATTAAAGTATGATCAGTGATAATTAGTCGCACATTTAATCCCCGAATAGCCACGTCTCCGATGATCATCTTCCTACACACTTTTTAAAACACCACATCAGTGCTACAAGGATTGCAGTCATTAATTTCGGTATCATCAAACAATTACGATATATACTCCAATTATTCTTTACTTAAGAATGTCCAATCGCCGCGTCCGTATCAAACACACACAATTAAAGTATGATCAGTGATAATTAGTCGCACATTAAATCCCCGAATAGCCACGCCTCCGATGATCATCTGACTACACCCAATTTTAAAACACCACATCAGTGCTACACGGATTACAGTCATTAATTTCTGTATCATCAAACAATTACGATATATACTCCAATTATTCTTTAGTTAAGGATGTCCAATCGCCGCATCCGTCTCAAACACACACAATTAAAGTATGATCAGTGATCTTGGTATCTTGACCAAAGTTAAAAATTAAATTAATTTTAATTAATTTTGGTATCATGAAACAATCGCGATATTTACTCTAAAAGTTAAACATCTTAAAATATTTATTTTTATTATATTTTTTACTTAGAGGCGTTCAGTCGGCACGTTCGTCTCAAACAGAAGCAATTAAAGATTAGTGATAATAAAGATGCACATTTAACTTTAGAGAAGTCACGTTTCGCATTCGACAAACATCTACGGCGGACATGATTTTAAAACCACCGTATCAGTTTTACACAAATTGCATTCATTAATTTCGGTATCATCAAACAATTACGAAATTTACTCCAATTATTCTTTATTTAAATATGATCAATCTTATCTTTATTAAACCAATTTAAAACAAATTACTTTTTATTGATGAATTAAAATTATTTTAAGAATCTGTCATATCTTGGCCAAAGTTAAATATTAAATTATTTTTATTAATTTTGTTATCATCGAACAATCACAATATTTACTCCAAAAAATTAAACATTCTAAGATATTCACTTTTTTTGTTGTTTTTGTTTTTTTGTTACTTAGAGGTGTTCAGTCGCCACGTCCGTCTCAAACACAAGCAATTAAGGATGTGTGACAATAAAGATGCACATTAAACTTTAGAGTAGCCGCGTTTCGTATTCGTCGAACATCTGCGGCGGACATGGCTCTATAAACACCTCATCGATGTTGCACATATTGCATTCATTAATTTCAGTATCATCAAACAATCACCATATTTACTCCAATTATTCTTATCTTAAAGATGTTCAGTTGTCGCGTACCTCTCAAACGCACACAATTAAAGTATCATCAGTGATAATTAGTCGCACATTTAATCCCCGAATAGCCACGTCTCCGATGATCATCTGACTACACACTTTTAAAAACACCACATCAGTGCTACACGGATTGCAGTCATTAATTTCGATATCATCAAACAATTACGATATATACTCCAATTATTCTTTACTTAAGAATGTCCAATCGCCGCGTCCGTATCAAACGCACACAATTAAAGTATGATCAGTGATAATTAGTCGCACATTTAATCCCCGAATAGCCACGTCTCCGATGATCATCTGACTACACCCACTTTTAAAAACACCACATCAGTGCTACACGGATTACATTCATTAATTTCGGTATCATCAAACAATTACGATATATACTCCAATTATTCTTTAGTTAAGGATGTCCAATCGCCGCATCCGTCTCAAACACACACAATTAAAGTATGATCAGTGATTTTGGTATCTTGACCAAAGTTAAAAATTAAATTAAGTTTAATTAATTTTGGTATCATCAAACAATCGCGATATTTACTCTAAAAGTTAAACATCTTAAAATATTTATTTTTATTATATTTTTTACTTAGAGGCGTTCAGTCGACACGTTCGTCTCAAACAGAAGCAATTAAGGATGAGTGATAATAAAGATGCACATTTAACTTTAGAGAAGTCACGTTTCGCATTCGACAAACATCTACGGCGGACATGCTTCTAAAACCACCGCATCAGTTTTACACAAATTGCATTCATTAATTTCAGTATCATCAAACACTTACGAAATTTACTCCAATTATTCTTTATTTAAATATGATCAATCTTATCTTTATTAAACCAATTTAAAACAAATTATTTTTTATTGATGAATTAAAATTATTTTAAGAATCTGTCATATCTTGGCCAAAATTAAATATTAAATTATTTTTTATTAATTTTGTTATCAGCAAACAATCATCATATTTACTCCAAAAAATTAAACATTCTAAGATATTCACTTTTTTTTTTGTTTTTCTTTTTTTTTACTTAGAGGTGTTCAGTCGCCACGTTCGTCTCAAACACAAACAATTAAGGATGTGTGACAATAAAGATGCACATTTAACTTTAGAGTAGCCGCGTTTCGTATTCGTCGAACATCTGCGGCGGACATGGCTCTATAAACACCGCATCGATGTTGCACATATTGCAGTCACTAATTTCAGTATCATCAAACAATCACGATATTTAATCCAATTATTCTTATCTTAAAGATGTTCAGTTGTCGCGTACCTCTCAAACGCACACAATTAAAGTATGACCAGTGATAATTAGTCGCACATTTAATCCCCGAATAGCCACGTCTCCGACGATCATCTGACTACGCACACTTTTAAAAACACCACGTCAGTGCTACACGGATTGCAGTCATTAATTTCGGTATCATCAAACAATTACGATATATACTCCGATTATTCTTTATTTAAGGATGTCAATCGCTGCGTCCGTCTCAAACGCACACAATTAAAGTATGATCAGTAACGATTAGTCGCACACTCAATCCTCGAATAGCCGCGTCTCCGATGATCATCTAACTACACACCCCTTTAAAAGACCATATCAGTGCTACATAAATGGCAGTCATTAATTTCGATATCATCAAACAATCACGAAATTTACTCCAAAATTTTTTACTTAAGGATGTCCAATCACCGCGTCCGTCTCAAGAGCACACAATTAAAGTATGATGCACACTTAATCCTCGAATAGCCGCATCTCCTATGATCATCTAACTAAAACATCTCTCTAAAAACTCTGCATCCGCATTACCATTATCCAGATTAGAAATGCTCTGAAAACTCTACACCTACCGTTTCCTGAATAGAAATATTCCGTAAAATTTGCTATTAGAATTTTTGTCCGTAGGTGTTGCATGATTGATTCCAACAACCAAGTCATGACCAAACTCCATCCAAAAGTAGAGGGACAAACAGGTGTTAGTCCACGAGTGAGTTGGAGGGAGTTTAATGTATAGGGAGTTTGAGAGAGTTTGGTGTGTTGAGTGTATGGAGTTTTAGAGACTCTCCCAAAATCTCCACTTTTTTGAGAGATTTGGAGTGAGGTAAAAATACACTATAAACTCCCTAGAACTCTCCAGAACTCCAAAAAAAAAAAACATATCATTCTAATTTTTACCACTAACAGAGAGTTTAAGAGTTTCTTTCAAACTCCCCCACGACTAACGGGGTTTTTTTAGGGAGTTGGGGAGACTCTTCTAAACTCTCCCACGATTAACGGGGATCTTGAGAGACTCACTCGAACTCCCTCACGACTAATGGGAAAAAACACAACTACACCCAACTCCCCCCAACTCCCTTGAGTACTAACACCGTGAAAGATATTTTTAGGCTAAGGTTCTTCTGCCCATGTTTTGAGGATTAAATCCAATGTGCTGATGGACCCGCACTTGTAACCCTTATCATCTTTCGGATAACAAAACCAACTCATTCCTCCTCATACCGACTTTTCCACCTCTTTCATTAACCAACGAGATTGACCCACGTGTTGCCGTGTTTAACATTTCGACACGTCTCATAATCTGAATCGCTGGTTATTAAACCAATTAAAAACAAATCGTTTTTTATTGATGAATTAAAATTATTTTGGGAATCTGTCTTATCTTGACCAAAGTTAAAAATAAATTATTTTTTAATTGATGAATAATGATCAGATACGTTGCATCCTACTAAATCTACATACCCCGCCATCTGAATCCACGGCTAGAATTCGACATTTGGTACATCGTTTTACCTGTTTTTTTAGATAAAAAAGAAAAAATAAATAAAAGTATTATTTTTTCTTAAACGAAAATGGTAATTCTTTCTATTTCGATTCTGATAATCAGAGTCTATATTAAAGTGCAAAGAACCGGTTATCTTCTCAGAATTTCAACAATTACCGTTTAGCTCAAGGAATCATGTTTTTTTTGAATAGTCGAGCTTAATCTTATTAACATGTGGATTATAATATATCAAAAATCCGATTTAGCAGCTATTATTTATTGGACCTTTGACAGTCAATATCTAGTCCAATAATTATCTCTTTTGATCATATTATCTTCATTTTAAGAAATTTGACATTTTCATTTTTTCTTTCATCCGTGCCTAAATATAGATTAAATTGAAAAAGTATAAATATCACTAAAAAAATATGGTTTTTGACATTCATATTACCGGCAGAAATCTGTTTTAGCACACCAAATATTTGGACAAATTTCTCATGACCATGGTTTGGGGGTCTTAGCTTTCTCTACTTTAGGGGAATTTGGTGAGGATACTTTGTGTTTTTTCAAACGTCTAAAGAATTGTTTAATTAGTCATGATGCTGGTAGTGATTTTGATAGATTCATTTTTCATAGACTAGAAATTGCTATTCAAAAAGGTGTTGGCGCCCACCTTATTGTTAGGTTGCCAACCAAAAGCTTTGTATGAGTTATTTTAGTATTTTTATTTTTACTTGTATTTAAATTCTTTTTATTTTTCGTCTAATATAAATATAATTACTTAAAACATAAAATAAAAATTTAACTCATAATATTCCGGATCTTTGACAGTTAACTATTGGTCCAGGTACCATCTCCTATGGTCGGTCGGGTTTTATAACCAAATCTGAACACATCAAATCTCCATAATCATCCAACGGGTCATATTTGCTTCGTGTAAATTAATATGTAGGGACAAAATGTTTTATATCAGATAAGATAAAAACCAGTTTTTTATAACTCCTAGTAGTTGAAGATAAGGCTTCCATTTGTTTTATAAATAACTTTATATTTTTCTGCTCTCTACTTTTTGCTCTGTTCTGTTTTTTTTATCAACAAAAGAGATCTTGGTCCTAGAAATCATCTCATTCTAATCCCAAAACCCATCTTTACAACTTGATATCTGGAATAAGAATTTTGGGTTTTCTTCAAAAAATCATCAGGGAATTTTTCAGAATTTTTTTTGAGAGTTTTTAGAAATTTCTTTGGAGATTCTTTTTTATGATGTCTATTGCATTTGAAGGTGGCTGTGGTTCTAGTTTCATTCATCATGGTGGTGGTGGGATGTCTTGTATTTCAATCTTAGGTAATGGTGGAGCTGCTGGTTTTGGTGGTGGTGTCAAAGATCAGATGAATGTTTTAAAGAGAGGAGAAGAGGAGGTGGTGGGATTTGGTGGCGGTGGTGGTGGTGGTGATAGTGGTAGTGGTAGTGGTGGTGGTGATAGTTGCAGTAGTTCTTCATCAATCGGAAAAAACAGTGATTTATCAAATGGAGGTGGTGGTGGTGGTTCTGATGATGATGATGGTGAAGTTCAAAGCTCTTATAAGGGTGGTCCTTTTGATTCTATGGTGGATTCATTGGAGGATGTTTTGCCAATCAGGTTTGTTTTGATTCTATGGATTCATTTGCTTGAGTTCTTAATAGCAGATCCAGTTAATTTTGATTGATTTTTTTATCCATTTCAATGATTTGTGATCTGTTAGACTCAGATTCATCTGTATGATAGAGCTAATTCTCAAATTGGACTACTTGTCGTTATGATAACTCATTGTTCTACCATAGTTCCCTGCTTGAATGTATGTGTGTTTGTGTTTATATGATCATAGATGGTGATACTATTGCATTCATGATTCGGGTTTAATGAATCTCAGCTCTGGAATGCTAAATTTCTAGTTAATCCATCTCGAAACCTTTCGGCCATGGAGTGTAGTGCTGCTTGAGGATCACTGTTGCAATCCATTGTAGTAATCTAGTTTGTGTTGAATTGTTGTTATCTACTTGGGTAATGTAGTTTACTAGTCTAAGAGATGCAGTATCTTCATCTTCATGCTTGCTCTCCATTGTAGTCTAAAAACCATTTGGCAATTGAGTGTAGTGGCGTAGTATGGTTCTTGCAGTCGATTGTAGTCTAGTTTGCGCGTAGCGTTGAATTGAATGGTTACTGCTGCTTGGGGTGATCTTGGATTGACCTTGTTGTTGTTGATGTAATGTTGCAGGAAAGGAATATCGAAGTTCTACTGTGGTAAATCGAAATCGTTTACTAGTTTAAGAGATGCAACATCTTCATCCTCCATTAAAGAAATTGCCAAGCCTGAGAATGTGTATAGCAAGAAGCGAAAGAACTTACTTGCTTGCAGTATCATTTTGGGGGATAAGAGTAAAAACTTTCCATTGAGAAGTAATGGTGGAGGAATATCAAAGAGATCAATCACTACTAGTCGAAGTTCACTAGCGCTTGCAGTTGCAATGAACAAGACCAACAGCAATGAAAGCAACTGCACAAGTGAGAATTCAAGTTCACCACCACCACTACCTAGGTATCGTCCTCCTCTTCATCCAAATGCGAAACAAGCATTTAACAAAGATGATATTGAATCACCGCTGAATTCATCCCCATCGTCTCCTCAAAAGGGTTTCTCTAATACATCATGGCGGTCATTCTCATTGGCCGACCTACAATATGCTGCAGCTAATTCTGCAACTGCTAGTAACCCCAGATCAATCGGCATAGTAGACAAACAAAAGAAGTTCCATTAACACAGTTCAGTTCGGTTTCTATTACCTTTTTTTTCCCTTCATGCTAAGCTAATATGATAAAATGTCGGTATGTCTGAACTCTAAAACAGTTTTTAGTTTAGGTGGTATGTTCTGTAAATGGTGTCTGTCTGCCTGTTTTACGTGTTAACCTTAAGTCAATATGTATCTGCTCAATCCCTTAAACAAGCTTTTATTGTTTGGGCAAGTTGGGGGATTATAAACCTTTAAATAATCAATACAAGTTCTTAATTTTAGAGGAGAAGACTGTAATGTCACTGAATTTTTGTTAGATTTCCATATTATTTTTCTTCTACTATTGGTTTTCATTTCTGACAAGGGCAATCTAATCCTTTTGTGTGTGCATTTGCGAGGCAAATCCATCTCCAACATTTTGCAGACATCTCCGTTGATCTCTGGCGAAATGCCATAGCTGGAAGCCATCTCAAATAACTTGAGCACTACTTCTGATTCATATGTTATAATATTTTTCTTCACTTGGTTCAGTTTCAGAAGACAATTTTTTCTTGAAATTTTAAGTTTTTTCTTTTTTCTCTTGGGGAGTTGTTCTTCGGTGAGTCTTATGTGCATCTGTTGGTTGACTCAAGATAGAACATTTAACATCTGCACTAGTTTCCAAGAGTTCCCATGGATTGAATTTTGAAAACGGGAAACTGCATTAACCGAGCTTGTTGAGAATGCATCCTTTTCACTTTTTTACCTCCCGTGATTTTTGAAGTTACAGATTTGAAAGTACATTGTTCCACAGCATCACCATCAAGATGCTGTTGACAAAAAGGTTTACATAAGATACCACCGATTTGCTGTTATCGATGCAAAAACAAACAGGTTCCATGCTATTATCTTATGCCAAAACAAAAAGGATCCATGGCCGCAAACAAAAAGTCTTGGCGACCGAGATAAAAAACGTGAAGACACACAATGCCTGTGGCCCATGCTAAACTTACGTGAGGATCGGTTTTTTTCACGGTTTTTTTTTGGCGGTTCGTCTAGAATCGCTGGGTCTCAAATTATCTCCATCAATACCAAAGACCAGTGGTATCTTGTTGTGTTATTTACGCTGAGGGTGTTTAAATATCCAAAAATGCTTCAAAGCTCCAGGTAGTGATCATATTGTTGCCGCATCCCTCACACGTGGTACAACTTGGTTGAAGTCCAAGGCCTGTCACTTCAAAGATAAAGATACAGATATACACGAATCTCTTATTTTTATTTCTTTATTGGTTACAAAGTTCATGATATATATAGAATTCAATATTCTCCTTATAGGAAAGGCCTATAAACTAGAAAACAACATATTGTAAATAAGGTGAGTATCTATCTATAGAATGTAATATTCCTCCTCAAGTTGGTGCCCAATTTGTCCAGAAAACTTAAGTACTGGTTACTCGATATTAGGGCTGTCAACGGATAAATATCCGCCGGATATTGGACAATCCGATAAGGTTAAGGTTAAGAATTATCGGATATCCGATATCCGATAACATCCGGCGGATATCAAAAATACAAACTGATATCGTTAACGTTAATCTATCGGATAACGGATATTTATCCGTTAAAATCCGATAACGCCTGTCACAGAAGCAAATGCAGAAATGCTGAAAATTTAGGTTGTTCTTCAAGTTTTTTGACAGTCTTTTTTGTTCAGGTGTAAGAAATACAAACCACACAAACACCTCAGTCACACCACACATGAAAAAACAAACAATAGAGTCTGCAAGTACAAACAAAAAACTACACTCAAACAGGCTAGATCTTCTTTGCTGGTTTCATTTTGCATCAACTTCAGTCGACGACTTCCATATCTGCATTCACAAACACAAAAACCTGGTTAGGGTAGCTCAATACTTGGACACTATATTAGCTCATCTACTAGCGTATGAGATCTAATATGCTTTTAATATGTTACAGTTCTAATATTACAGTTTGTCTTAAAGAATTTCTAAGAGAAACCACACTGAACTTAGAAGATCAAACACACAGCCAACATCACAGATGAGAAGATTCTTTGGTGAGAGAAGCGGTAACAGAAATCATCATAATTCATTTCTTAACAACAACAAGAAACCAACTGCAACCCCATGACCCTTTTTCTCATATAAACCAGATTTAGTGAATTCAGAAATCAATTTCCTATACAAACTTGATAATTTTTTAGTAACCCTAATTTTATCTGGAAAAAATTGATTTTCAGAATCTCAAAAATTAAAAACATAGAAACATTCATGACTTCCTTAGGGCTTAGGGTTTCGATTAGATTAGAAGAACATCAAAATTAAACATCAAAATATGCAGTCGATTTGGGGGAAAATGAAACCTAACTTTGAACATCAAAATTAAACATTCATGACTTACTTCTGTGAGAGTCTCTGATAATGACTGATCATCACACTTCTTCTCTGATGAGAGTCACTTCCTTTTCAACTTCTCGAATCACACTTCTTCTCTGATGATGGTGAAAAACGCTCCTCCTCTAGTGTCTAGAGTCGAATCGAATAGAGAAGTCGAAGATCAGAAGATTAGATTAGGTTCTCCCTGTCGACAGCATATATCTAGGGGTAGGAAATTATAAGTACACCCCTAGACTATCGGATATCGGATATTAACCTAACGGAAAGGCCTATTCCAATATCGTTATCGTTAAGAGAAAATATCCGATAAAATATATGATTCCGATATCCGATATGTCGGATAAAATCCTATAGGATGTCGGAAATGGATATCGGATATCGGTTATCCGTTGCCAGCCTTACTCGATACTGAGTAAGGATATCAGAAAGCTGATCTTTAGAATGAATCAGTGGCAACTCAATAATATTGTTTTCCATCTTCTCTTGATGAAAATCTATCACCCTCTACATGTTTAGTACGATCATGTTGTACCTGATTATGAGCAGTATCACGTGCAACTTTACTGTCACAATACAAAAAAATTGGTTCTTTAATGAGAAAACCCAAATCCTTGATAAGAAATTTTAACCTCAAAGTTTCACAGAAACCATTTTCCATACCTCTAAATTCAACATCTGCACTTGAACATGAAACAACATTATGTTTTATACTTCTCCATGTAACTTGGTTACCTCCCACAAAGGTAAAGTAGCCCGCAGTAGAGCGCCTGACATCTATTTCTCATGCATAGTATGAATATATATATGCCACGATTCTTTGATAATCTTCATTTTTAGAGAATAAATCCTTTTTCCAGAAGCAGACTTCAAATACAGCAAAATACGTATAACCGCATTCATGTGTTGCTCACCAGGATCGTGCATAAATTAGCTAACATAACTAAGTGCATAGGAAATATCTGACCTCGTGTGAGATAGATACATCAATCTTCCAACAGGTATTTTTTATATCCTTCTTTATCAACAGGTACTTGATCAGGCTCAATACATAGTTTCAGCCTTTTTTCCACAGGTGTATGAACTGGTTGACATGCCTACTTCTTGTAATAAATAAAAGATATATTTTCTTTGTGACAAGAAAATTCCCTTACTAGATCGAGATACTTCAATTCCAAAAAATTATTTCAACGAACCAAGGTCTTTCATTTCAAATTCCTTAGATAAGTAGTTTTGCAGAGACCTCTCTCTCCTGAAGCATTTCCTGTCACCACCGTGTCATCCACATATACGAGGGGAGCTGTAAATTTATGTTTCGTTTTCTTTATGAAGAAAGTATGATCATCATTACTATGACGATATCCAAAATTCCTCATAGAATTGGTAAATCTTCTAAACCATACTCTTGGAGATTGTTTAAGTCTATACAATGATTTGTTTAATTTACAAACCATTTTACTATAGAATGGAGAAATCAGACTACCTGGCGGAAGCTCCATGTACACTTCTTCAGATAATTCTCCATGCAGAAATACATTTTTTACATCGAACTGATGCAAAGGCCGGTCCAAGTTTGCAGCGAGGGATATAACAAGACAAACACTGTGTTGATTTTAGCTACAAGAGAAAAAAATTCACTTTAATCTATCCCATAAGTTTGGATGCATCCCTTAGAAGCTAATCTTGCTTTATAGCTTTCAATCTCAGTACCATTTTCCTTGTATTTGATTACGAAGAACGAACGACATCCCACAATATTTCTTCCTTCTGGACAATCAACATAATCCCAAGTACCATTTTCTCTCAAGGATCTCTCTTCTTCTTCTTCTTCTTCTTCCACAGTCCCCTTCCATTTTAGATAGTATAATGCTTCCTGCACATTGTTAGGAATAAAAACAGTAGATAGTTGATTCACTAATGTCGTATTTTTTTCAGACAAACGGTGGGTAGAGACATAATGGCTCATAGGGTACTTGACCTTACCAAATTTCTGGTTCATTTATGGTTCAGTAATACCTCTGCTTATGCGTTGCAGAAGCTTCTTTCTTGATGATGATTCAAGAACATTCCGGGCAGACGATTGGTTAGGTGTGTCATCTTCTTGAAGTATTGTACACTCTAGAATTTTTTTTCTTAGAACCTCTTCTTGAATTTCAGTATTCTGATCGAATACTGTACTTCATGTTTCTTCTTATGAAACTTCTTCATCTCTTGGAATGTCTTCATCAGCAGATTGACTGACTATATCATCAAGGCCAGTAATAACAGATACACCAGTATCAGATATATCATCATCATAGTTAAGAGTTTGAATTTCCTTATGACACCCCCCATGAAGTTTAGACTCACATGGAAAATACATGGAATCTTCATAAAATAGAACATACAAAGTAATGAACATTCATTTGGTTGGAGGATGTTAGCAATGGTATCCTTTTTTAGTTGTTGCGTATCCTACAAATACACATTTATAAGCTCGAGGAGCCAACTTATCACGCAGATTCTTGTATAAATGCACAAAAGCTACACAACCAAACACCTGAGGCGGTAAATTTGGAACAGTTGGAGCGACAACTGCTTCAGTAAGCGCTTGATATTGTGCCTGAAACAAAATAGTACTAGAAGGTACTTCGATTTATCAGATGTGCTGCAGAAGTAAGTTCCTCACCCTAGTATGACAATGGCATATGTGCTTCTATCAATGAAGCACAAATAACTTTCAATAGGTGACGATATTTTCTCTCAGCTACTCCATTTTGCTGAGGTGTATTAGAACATGTAGTTCGATGAATAATTCCATGTTCCTTTAAAAAATATTGAAGGTCAGAATCCATATATTCACCACCATTATCATTACGCAGTTGCTGAACTTGTTTTTTTGTACTGTTCACCAATCATTTTATAAAAAAAAATCAAATAACGAGGTAACTTGACTTTCCGTCTTTATTAGACACACCCAAGTCATCCTAGTGCAATCATAAATAAACGTAAGAAACCACTTTGAACCACCCAAAGTAGTGACTTTGGACGACCACCAAACATCAAAATGTATAACCATAAAAAGAAACTAGACTCTTATTGAAAGATAGTGGAAAAGAAGCACGATGGATTTTTGCAAGTTCATATACTTCACAATGAAAACTAGAGATATCAAGTTTTGCAAATAAATTAGGAAATAACTTTATCAAATATCCAAACGACGCATATCCCGATCTTCGATGCCATAAAAATATTTGAGATTTCTTTCTTCCCCCAGAACCATCAACAAGTAGAGCTTGATGCAGCTTATCAGAACTGGTCGACATCAGATCCAAGTAGTATAGCTTCCCACGCTTAATACCATAACCAATCGTTTTCCTTTTTTTGATGTCCTTAAATACACAAAAGTCTGGCCAAAAATTTACCACACAATGTAAAGAATTAGTTATTTGGGAAACTGATAAAAGATTATAATCTAAGGGGAGGACTACCAACACAGAATCTATTTTCAAAGTTTGAGTGAGGGATACTGATCCTTCAACAGTAATTGGAGCTTTTGATCCATTTGCAGTGGAGACCGTTTTTTGTAAGGATGGCTTAAGGGATGAAATTTTTCTGGAATCAAATGTCATATGGTCTGTAGCACCAGGATCAATTATCCATGAATTACTCGAAACAAGTGAAAAGATATTTAAATCCTTACCATCATTACCAGCTCTTGCAACTGATACAAATGTTACCTATAGAATCTTTTTCTTTCTTTGTTGAAACCCAAGCAGCACCAGAATTCCTCTTTGACTCCTCCTTCCCCTCGAGATGTTGATCCCACTATTCTGGATATCCAACCAGCTCATTTTTTTTTGTATGTCCAATATGATTACAGTGGGTACACTTGAGTGTAGACCTGTCCACCTCCTTTGACCCTTTCTGATTGTACCAGTTCCGAGTTACCATAGCAGAAGGTTCCATTTCTTATGATTCTTTAACCATCATTAATACGTCGAACAGATTCACGACTAACAAGTGCATAATATAATTCAAATTAAGAAATATGATCCTTTCTCAAGATTTCACCATTGATTCTCTCTAAAATTTCATGTAACATAGTAAGGAAAATATGCACTCTTGACCACTAATTTGATTTTCGATAGGCTCAATATTATTTATATTCTCCATAACCACTTTATCACGATGATCTAACTCTCCAAAGATTTCAGTTAGCTCTCCGTAATAAATAGAGAGTGTTATTCCATTTTGATTTGCAGAAAATGCTCGTTGATTCAGAGTAAATACCTGTAGTTCAACATCTCTATCATAAAAAGCTTTACGAGCAGTAGGTAATCGAATATTTATCTTCATGATTTCTGGTGAGATGGACATCAACAACCATCTCTTGACTCTTTGATTATCTGTATGCCACTTTTCATATCCCTTGTCTATTTCACTCTGTTTTTTTTGTCTTGCCTAGAATAAAAGATTTTTTTTTCTTTCTCAGCGATACGAATCTCCATGATTTGTGACCAAAAATCATAGTTGGTTTCATCAAGAACAATTCCTTCCTTGAATGATGCACCTTAAGATTAAACAATAATGTGGGCAGATTTATTAAATGTTTCCATCTTCTCTTTGAATTTTACTTTGCCAGATGATTTCTCATATAATTCTGAATCACTTCCCGTAATTCAAGAACCCTATCTCTGAGATACCAACTTCAAAGATAAAGATATAAAAGAATCTCTTATTTTTATTACTGAATTGGTTACACAGCTCATGGTACATATATAGAGACCAATATTCTCAATACAGGAAGGACCTAGAAACTAGGAAACAATATATTGTAAATAAGGTGAATATCTATATATAGAATGCAACAATATCATTGTGTTTTACAATCTTAAAGGGTTTCGTTTTAGCACTACCACTTCAACAAAACACCACCCATTTCTTAGATATAATCTGATTTCGATCACTTGTTCCATTTTTTGATTCTCTTTGTCTGACTGATCAAAATCTGGGTATAACCAATTCATTCGGTAGTAGTAACCTCTTTTCACAACTCAATTTATTTTTGCATTCTTCATGACCATCGCAGAATGCAAGTGCGGGTGCAAAATACCGCACACTTGATAATATGGCGAATATGACGCGTTAAATATATTTCTACTGACGAAAGGGATGATGTCACCAAGTCACACCAAAAGTGTGAAGATCAACGTGGTAATTAGAAGACCAACGCGGCAAAGACAAAGAAGGGCGATTATAACGCCCTCCAAGATCCTAAAATAAGGGCTTTATTAGCCGTCCTCCACCATGTAACCTCTATAAAATGGACAAGAAGCCATTCTAAAGAGTCGGTCGAACTCACAAGTGTTTCTATATCAAGCTTGTTGTCAAATTTAGTTGATCAAAACTATATCTTGATTTCTAGTCTACATTTAGTCAAGTCTCAGATTGGGATAAAAGTGTGTAGTGGAGTACTAGACATCACGCGTTCTACGTTTGAAGGAGAAGATCAACTGAATCTTTTGATATTTTTTGAGGTTTTAGAGAAGAATTTTAGGAGAGATAAAGTTGTTATGTTCTCCAAGTTAAGGATCATAAACATCTCCTTTGTATTTGTTCTAACTTTTAATAGAATGGTTTAGAGTTTTTATTATGATCTCTTAGATTGAGTTCATAGATTTACTTGGGCGTAGGTTGTAGGATTTCCTGCAACTACATTTTGGCTCTACAAAATAGCTTGGATGATAATCCCTTCTTATGAGTCGTTTTAAGTTGTTTTGGTTTCAAAGTACTTATTGGTTTTAGTTGCAATCTAATAATTTCGCCATTGTTTTCGTTGAACCTTGACAATTTCTTAAAATTTTACTCTATTGTTTTCGCTAAGTTTAGATCTAAAACGCAGAACCTAAATTTTCATTTCAGAAAAAGAACTTCAGTAAACAACTTTTATAAATCTGAAAAGATTACTTTATACTTTGTCAAAAGAGAATATTATTACAGGAAGAAAAATAGTGAGACTAGCATCCAGAGAAGAGGGCGTGACAGCAACCAGGAGGAGTAGGTGAATCACTAGAAGGAGAGGAGGTGAAATCAGTGAAACATCAGTGATGGGCGAAAGAAATAACCAAGCACGGAAAATCCAATCTCAGATCCAACGCGTGCAAGAGGAAAATATTGGACTCAATCATGATGAGGTAAGTGTGCATGCAACATATACAAATACGGCGGAAGAAAACGAGGAAAGAACTCAGGAGGAAGGACCGATTGAAGGAAATGATGAAAACATGACAATAGGGGAGCTGAGACAACGATTACCTGAACAAAGGAGGAGGGAAGAAGAAGTAATAGAGAATTTAACGCGTCAGAATGTGAAACTAAGGGAATAAAACAACAGATTACATGAGCAGAGATCGCGTACGACATCTAGGCCAACACGCGCAACTTCAGCATCAAGAACAAGCAGGAGCACGTCAAAGCGTAGCTGATCAAACCAGATGGATAACCGCGTAGAAAAACCATTGAATAAAAACTTTGTTGAACATCTTAATGTAGGCGAGAACATGCAAGCGCAACAAGTAAATAATCACATAGAGCAACCTTACATGAATAATCTATATGAACATCAGGACGAACATAACCGCATGGAGCGACATCACAGGGATGATCGATACGAACCATAAGGCGAAAATAATCGTGTTGGTGATGATGGGGAAGATAATGAGGAATAAAAAAGAAGGATACTACAAGGGTGAAGACATATGCCCTATCGAAATCTACATCATCAACGCGCTGAGGAGCTTTAGGGCGATAATGAAAAGAAGGTTAACATCAGAAATGAAAGGCGTAGACGTAGGAGAGAAGAGGCTGAAGAGCGGGAATTTCAAGAAGCAGTGCGTCAAAATAGACAGGAAAATAGAGCAAGACAAGCGAGACTGAAAAGACCAATGCAGCAAGATGAAGGCCAAAACATCAATCAGACAATACTAAGAGAATTAGAAGAGTTGAGGTCTATGATGTAAACGCGAAAAGATAGGGTAAGAAGGACACTAGCAGTAGCTATAGAAGAAGCGGAAAAATCACCGTTTGCCCAAGAAATACAACGTGCGGGGATTCCAACAAAGTTCACTATATCAGTTTTCACTAATATTTTTGATGGAACCACATATGCAGTCCAGCATATCAAGGCGTACAACTTATCTCTGTTACAATGGGGACACAATGATGCGGTGCTATGCAAGTACTTCCTGGCAAGCTTAACAGGGGAGGCTCTAAAATGGTTTGACGGATTACCTGTGGGAACTATCAGATCATTCCATCACCTACAAAGTATATTCTTGGGAGCATACATCAGCAACAACATGATACGCCCAGGAATTGAGATGGTATTCAGCTTGAGGCGAAGAACAAATGCGAGTTTACGCAACTCAAAAACACGCTGGAGGACCATGTGTAGTGAGAAGGCGGCCAGAGTAGAAGAAAGAAATTTTATCTTAGCCTTCATTAACACACTCTTTCCAACTGATCTTTTATATACACAGATATTCAGGTTAAAAGACACAATAACGATGGCGGAGTTGCGGGAGTTTCAAGAGGAATACATCGCCCTCGAAGAAAAGAAAATGGGGATGAAATCATATCTTGTTGCTGTTGCAAATCCAAAAGAAGGGAAAAGACAATAAATGTTGTTGCAAGTACCTCCCAAGGAAGCCATGAGAAGGAAACGACAGAGGATAACTAGAAACAAGTAGCTATGAATAATAGAGATCAAGAAATGTTTGATAGAGAATATAGAGAAAGGCAATATAACAATCATGCAGGAAATAAAAAAATTGCCAGATTCAATAACTATGTAGAAGGATATGGTGGTCAAAAAAGATACTATAATCAAGGGCTAGGAGGAAGCAACAAAAATTGGTAAGAGGTAAAAATACCGCACCTAAATACCACAATCGATAAGATCTGGGAGGCAGTCATTTTAATGGAAGAAATGCCGGCACCACCAAATCTTGGAGTGGACCCACCATCAGGAAGAAGGAGCCGAGAATTTTGCGCATACCACCGCTTTCATAGGCACAATACGAACAACTGCCGAAATGTGCAAAGAATCATATTAAGAATGATTGAACAAGGAAAATTAAACCATTTCCTAGATGGACAACAACCAAATTGAACCCCACCACCTAAAGGACCTGCACCAGGAGTACTGGAGACTGGAAAGATTACATATCTGATTGAAGTAGGAACAAATGCGAAGAATCTTTATTGCAATTCAATAATTCAGAAGTATAAAAGACTTTCATGATAATATATTAAGTCGACTTCATGCACGAGATGATGAAGGAAAAGAAATATTCAATTTAGCGAAGAAATCACCGCTTCAAGATTGGCAGAAGAAATCCATTTCATTCAGTGCAGAAGAGGTACCAGGAGACGAGGAATTGCACGACAACCTATTGGTTTTCAAACTAGAAATCATACCAAAATCAAGGACTGAAGAAAAGGAAGATGATGATGCAGACGCATGGGAAATAAACATAATACTAATAGATTCCGGCAGTTCTGTCGATACCTTATTTTATCACGCGTACAAAACTATGAGCAAAAAAGATTCATGCTTGATCCCTTCGACTTACAAAATTTACGGATTTAACGGATCATCCAATAATCCAAAAGGAGAAATCATAATGCGAATTTCTCTCAAAAACATAACTACATAAGTGGTATTTTGTGTAGTCGATGTCGAGTCTCCATACAATTCCTTGATAGGCAGACCTTGGCTACATATCATACTGGGAGTTTCCTCCACCTTTCATCAATGCATTAAGTTTCCCCTACCCCAAGGCATTAGAATAATAAGGGGAGACACCATAAAGGAGAAAACTTGTAATGAGATAGATATTGAGAAGAGTGAAGGGCGTGCAAATAAGATAAAGAACTGGAAGGAGGGGATAAAGGAGGACAAAAGGAAGAAAAGGTTTATGGTCGATGTTGTGAGTAAGGGCGGAGAAATGGATCAGATTTACACTAAGGCGACAACACCAGTATCAAAGGAAGAAGAAAATATTGTTGTGAAGGAAGATGAAGGCACGACAAAGGCATGTGCGCGTGAATATAATAAGCGCATTAAAGAAAGAGAGTTCCATCCAGGAGAGCTAGTATTGCGGGCGCCTTACCAGAAAAGTGGAGAAGACATGGGATGATCCATACATTATCAAGAGAATTGTTGGAAATGAAGCATACGAGTTAATGGATAGTGAAGGGGAAAACGTGGGACGATAGCTTGATTATCCATGAAACGGAATATACTTGAAGAAATATCACCTTTAGGTGATGCAGTAAAAAGGAGAAGGAGATAAGTAAACGAGTCTAAGGAACACAATGTAATACTCTCTTGATAGAAGATAATTCAGCATGAATGGATAAGTGGAAGAAGGAATGCAGAAATACAACAAACTTTTGAAGACAAGTTTGTTTTAATAAATGATATGTTTACAATAAGTAGTTATCATGTAGGAGAATAAATGAAGAAAGAAGACACCAGCATTGTATAGATCAGAAATATGAATGAAAATGAAAAATTCCTTCTTCAAATAAACAGATGCTTCATTTACAATACAAGTATAAGAAAAAGGAAAAAATAAGACCTTAATAGGAGGCAATAAATATTAAAACCTCTAACTAGGGAGGCTAGGCATCCAATTGTGGCGTGCACCCTAGTTCGCGTAAATGCAAGAGGAAAAAATAAGATCTAACACGTGTCATAATTGGGGTAAACTTAGTAATGCATGTCTCGGGTGAAAGCCATACCAACCCTGGAACCTGAGTCATGGAGAATTGGGGCGAAACAAAACCATATCCAATAGATACTCCTGGGTTAAAATCCTAAGGTACTAAGTTCTATCCTAAGGAGTTTAGAAACCCGATCAGGGCGCCGGGGTACACGGTTGACTCAAGAGTTCCTGGGGCGTCTAGAGCGTTCCCAGCCATTCTTGGCAAGTGCTGACTATGATACACTCAGTCCTCAAGATACCCCACTTAGGGTGTGATCTCGAAAGAGGTCACGAAAACAACTGATTGTCGGCATAACCGTAGGGAAATATCCCAACCTAACCCGTTAGGGGTAAGCTTCCTTGAAGGGGAAATAAGGGGGAAGATAAGGACGGCATCCTCCATTAGGGAGCTGAATTGTGTCAAAGACGTCAATATCATGGGGATATGGCTCAAGGGAGAGTGTAGGCATGTCGTATTAACGCATCAATATCCTGCAGAGGCAATAATACGAATGGATGATAAGGCGAAATCAATAGGTTATTACTTGAAAGAGTATATGACTGCTTGCGATTTCGCCGCCCTACCAAAAATAATACCTTGGGGAAAGCATAAGACCTATCAACAAGGGGGGCCGGGGGTTGGGGGGGGGGGGGGGGGGGGTGGTAGATATGGCGGCAAAATAAGACCTCAACCTAAGGAGGCATGATAAGACCTCAAAAGAAACACAAATAGACAGATAAAATTATTATTAACGTTATTTTGCAGGATACAGATCAAATGAAAAGGCACATCAAATAAAAGAGTAGGAGAAAATAAAATAAAGGCAAAAATATCACACATAAAAATACAACAACAAAAAGAAGAAAAAACGAATATGCGGAAATAAAAGGATAAGAAATAACTGAGGCAGAAACTACCGAGAAAATGCAGAAAAAGGCTAACTAAAGGCGAAGACATACATGTATGGAACTGAACATCAATAATCCTTTAAGAGAAAATTACGCGCATATATGTTCCAGTAAATGATAACAAGAGTATGCATAACACATAACCATAAAGGCGGCTAACAGGGGCAACTATGGGAATATAAACATGCATATAGAATGTTATTCGCCTTCATGGGTTAGAATTATGCATACATTATCACTAGTTGCATTAAATTAATTAGGATATTGGAAGAGTTGGTGTTTTTTCTTCGGTAACAACCAAGTGCAGGAAAGAGTACAAAAGTTGAACAAGAAGAGATATCCGTAGAAGAAGAAAATCCCCAATGTTCGAAAAGCGCCCAGAAAATTATCCAATAAGAAGGAGCATGTACATGCATACAAAGAGAAGATAATAACTTTACAAGCAAGAAAAAAGACAAAGAACAAGGAAGATCCCTAGCAAGTGCAGTCATGTTCTCCCTGAGCGTTTTCTTCATCCAGAATTCCTGATTGATAGGGCGTCACCCCAAGTCCTCTTTAGTATTTGAGTAACTTTACTCTTCATCAGTTTCCTCAAATTCTTCGTACTCTTGTTCACTGCCAGAGATCTCTATCTCCTTGTCATTAGGAGGAACTTCAGAAAAATAGAATTCTACAAGAGCAAGATTGTACTCAGTACAAATCTCGTCAGCATACTTCTTAACCTGCTCATTTCGTAGGCGAAGCGCGTTCCTCTTAGTGTTAGAGACAGAGACAACCAATTTTTCTTGAAGCTTGCGGTACTTGGAGTCTGTAGCAGAGAGTTTCATCTTCAAACATTCCATCTCGTTAGATAAATCCTCGATTTGCTGAAGATTCCCCTTCTCAATAGCCACAAAAGAAGACAGAAAAGGTAATGCCGCATGTGAGCATAAGTCAAAAAAGCAGCATGGGAACGAAGAATGGGCTAATTAAAGAAGGATTACAAGCAACCTTCTTTTTCAGAAATAATAGTTTTAACCACTTCAACTCGTTCAGATTCTAAACTAAAATTTTTAGCCAAACCTTCCTTAGCATTATCAATAACCCTTACAACCCATTCAAACTCATCATTGTTCTCAATGAGCAGGCAAGAGCGTATCATATTTTCCCGTGCAGTGAAAACGTTATTTTCACTTATGGCTTGGTCCCTCTCTGTTTGAACTTGGAGTATTGCCTCTTGAAACTCCTTTAAAGCCTGAGCGCCCTTAAGAATTGCATTATCTTTTTCAGTTATAAGGACGTTCTTTTTCGCATCAAAACTCTTAAACTCTTCCTTGGCTTCATGAAAGAGGGATTTAAAATTGTTATTGACAGATAACATGGACCTATGATCGAATTTAAGGGTTTCATATCTCGATTTGAGCTCCTCCAAGATAAGAGTCTCTAATTCATCAATCGAGGGATTATTCAAAGCGACATTAAGATGCTCTAAAAGAAGGGAGTCTTCAACAGGGTAACTGATTTCTTGATCGGTTAAGTTGTAAATTTCTGCAAACACACGTAATTAAAGAAAGGCAAAATGACATGTTGACATCTAGACCACGAAATGATTGAAATACATACCAATAAGATGATTGTTTCTCTCGCGAAGTTCTACCACATCATTAGTGTAAGAAGAAAGATCGCCTTTAAGTTTGAGATTCTCAGCCTCAAGAGTATGAATATTTTTACGCAAGTCATTAGTGACACCATAAGACATACGAGAATCATGCATCAACAAGAAGAAGAAGGAAACAATGAATAGCGGGTACAAAATTTTAATGAAAATCAACACACAAGAAAGAAGATTACCAAAGACCCAATAGAAAATTGAAAGTATGCGCTCAAGGCAGAGGAAACCCCACGAATAGATTCATGGCTTAACGAAGGATCATCACATAGTTTAAAAACCGCATCACACGTTCGACTCAATGCGGGATTATCAACAATTCACAAAGAATTACTGAAGATATCAGAAAGGAGCCCCATAGAAGATGCACGTGCGGGATCATCAGGAGAAATCAGACATCGTTCCGAGAACAAGTATTCAAGGGAGAATATGAAGATTTCTTTATCTTCTTGGGAGGTCTCTTCAGAAGTAAGTGATGGGACCGCCCTTTTGTTTTTACCTGTCTCCTTCAAAGGAAGACGACCTCCCTTAGATGAAAAAGATCCATCATTAGAGCCAAAAGCATCTTTAAGCTCGACCTACACGCCCCATGTTAGATAAGAAACAGATGCAACAATATTGTTAAAGATAAATAAGAATATTTCTTACTTCCTTGGAGTGCGAAGGTGACGCCCTTGACGAATCCTTATTTGTCTTATTTTTCTTCTTCGACATCTGGAGTTAAAGGCGGCGTTAAGGGTGACAATGAATAAAATAAGGAAGTGAGAGGAAAAAGGGAGTTAAAAAGGACATACCTCTTTCTTTTCATCGCCAATGAAAGACCAAGGGTTTATAATCAACCAACTTATCGGGAAGAGGAAGATACAATCCATTAGAGCAACTGCAGTGGACGACTAAACCCAAATTTGGTGTCGAGTGGGCTGGCGTAGTGGGATGGACCATCGATCAAAATTTGATCAAAGAGTAAAACTCGGACCAAATTTGGTCGGCGATTAAGACCAAATCCAAATATAGTCGGGCGTTTATATAATGTCCGCCTACCCGACGGGCGTTGGTATAATGTCCGCCTGTAGCCGCGCGTTCGTAAAGTTAACGCCTGATGCAGGGCGTTGGTATAATGTCCGCCTGGATGGGACATTGGTATAATCAACGCCTGGCATGGGGCGTTGGTATAATGTCCGCCTGGATGGGGCGTTGGTATAATCAACGCCGGACACCAAATTTGAATGGGGCGTTGATATAGTCATGAACCCAAATTTGCAAAGTTTTGAAAACTTTGCTTGGGGCGTTGTCTTTATCAACGCCCCATTTTTTTTTTTTTTTTTGAACCCGGGCGAACGTATAGTCTCCGTCCCACACACCAGGCGTTGCTATAGTTCACGTCCCATACAGGCGTTGTCTTTATCAACGCCCCATACCAGGCGTTATCTTTATCAACGCCCCATGCCAGGCGTAATCTTTATCTACGCTGGACGATGAAGCGGACTTTATATCAACGCGCGACCAAATTTACTCGTCACCCGCTACGCCACAGGACGGACTAAACCCAAATTTGATCTTTTTTTTTAGTCTTTGATCTTTAGTTATGCTCGCACCACTGTGGACGCTCTTAGCACCTTTACCTGTAATATATGGTCCCTCCATAATAAGAGGAAACTCCGTACAATGAGCATCCTTTGATAGGCAAGCAGAATCATTAGCTTTATTGTGAAAATCAACATCACGCATGATTTTTTCGTGCTCTGCAAAACCCCTCTTCAGACGAATACCCCAATGGTAACGCTCGTTATCCACAAGGGCGACATCATAATGCTTAAAAAATTTCTCCAATGTATAATCTTCTTTCTTAGGAGGAACTTTCACGTACTGAGGATAAGAGGACTCCAAGCCAGCAGCACGGCGAGATTACTCCACCATGATTCTGATAGAATCGCCACTTAACTGGAATATTCCACGAAGAAATTTAATATTCTCTAGGAGCTCATAAAAAGAGGGATCTCAGAATTATAAAGAGGAAGGGGAAGCCCAGCAGAAAGCTTGCCAAGCGAAATAATAAACCTATGATTGTCCCATTGTTCAAGCGCGGACAATTGATCCCAAGCACGGTATCATGAGTCGAACCATAGGGAATTGTCAATGTGATTCATTTGGATTTAAGTTCCTCTCCTACTCTTGCAAGTTCCTTAAGCTGTTTCTGACCAGGTTTCAGACCCATTTAAAGTATGGGAATAAAGAAGAGTTAGGGAATTTGAAATCAAGATGATCATACCAATCATGATCAAGACTCCAATTAAAGGCAACAAAAGCGGTGAGATTGAAATCAAAAAGAAAATATGATAGACTTGGGAAGAAAAGATAACAAAAGGTGATGAATTAAAAGCAGGTGATGATGATGACAATGAAGCGACAAGCCACTAGTAGCAACAGAAGAACAACATCAAAAGAAGAAAAATTATAGAAAGGGAGAAGAGAGATGGTGAAAAATATGATTGAAGGAGCGTTAGGGTAGATAAAAGATTTTATCCCTCTTCCCGAGATATTCTGTGTTACAGGCGCATTTATTAGAAGACCAACATGAAGAGGAGGTTACCAGTTAAAAAAGGAAGAAATTAAAGACGTGTCAATCAGTAAATAGTTAAGTCGACACGTGTAGATGGTTAAACGTAAAATCCGGGTTATGTCGGTGGACTTGAAGAATATGAACAGATGGGTTGATGCAGTGAAATAGGACTTCTTTTACCGCCCTTTCCTTTGAAAAACGACGCGGGAAGAGGTAAAATGTGGGTGCAAAATACCGCACACCAGATAATAAGGAGAATATGACGCGTTAAATATATTTCTGTTGACGAAAGCGATGACGTCGTCAAGTCACACCAAAAGTGTGAAGATCAGCGTGGTAATTAGAAGACCAACAAGGCAAAGACAAAGAAGGGCGATTATAACGCCCTCCCAGATCCGAAAATAAAGACTTTATTAGCTGTTCTACACTATGTAACCTCTATAAAAGGGACAAGAAGCCATTGTAAAGAGAAATCTTTTTTGAAGGCTTAGAGAAGAATTTTAGGAGAGAGAAGGGTTTTTTGTTTTCCAAGTTAGGGTTCATAAACATCTATGTTGTATTTGTTTTAACTTTTAATAAAATGGTTTAGAGTATTTCTTATGATGTCTTAGATTGAGTTCATAGATTTATTTGGGTGTAGGTTGTAGGATTTCCTACAACTACACCAAGTGTAAGCTGGTATTTTATGTAGAATTTCAAATTGCTTTTCAACAGCAAACTGGGATCCAAAAGGTGCAAATTGTCTTCTTCATTGAAGAATTTTTTTGAAAGGTTTTGTAAAGGTGTTAGGGGGTACGTTATGGACCTTTATTTATTTTTATTTTGGATCTCTCGCATATGGGCAATCGTTTTGAAGCTTCCCAAAAACCTTTTGTATTGTCGGCCAACTACTGTCCCATGCTCCACGAATTGGTCCATATGCGGCCCAACTTACAGAAAATCATTCCTTTTTTATGTATGAAATCTAGACTCGATTATAACGCTCTCCCAGATCTGCTCACATTATCAGACCAAACCAACAACACAACAAGAAACAACTATTACGACATATTAAAAGGTTCATTTTTGCGTGCGAATGTGTTTTTTTCCCTTATTTTGATGAAAAAAACCTAGTATAAATGGTTCCAAATACTCCCTTCATTTCAAAATAATAAGTTTGTTTATGTGCAAAATTACACATAAAAAAGTTTATTATGTTGAAACGGGGGAAGTAGCTTTAAGTTTCGAAAAACAAGAAAATCATTGGAAAAATACGCTTAAGCATAACAATGCACTTAAAATTTATAAATTTCATTTATTATACGAAGGATGGACTGATTTATATATATCAGTCAAGAGAGCAACTCGAAATCACTTCGCTACACGTCAACAACCATGCATAACGTAGAATCTAAGACAAAGACTGGTACGGATTACAGATACACACAAAGAAATTTCATAACTAAACTCATCGAATCATAGAACCCCATTAGAGACTTGTTTTCAAATTAAAAGGTTGTGGATTTTTTGCATGGGGGTGGTGCAAAAGCAAAAGGACCCACAGTGAAAAGCGCAAAAGGAAGAGGTTTAGATGGCTTGACACTCTTCAAGTAAGCGCCAGTTAAACCATGGTTCAAGTTTGTTGGAGTCATGGATTTAGACTTCTTTGGTGCAGAATATAGGAAGACTTTGCACCTCTTTTGAGCACCTAAATGGCTCACCTTCTTTGATGGTGGGATAAAGAAGTAACCGTTCTTGTCTGTAACAGCAGTCAACACTACTGGTTTATTTTTCTTCTTGGTCGAAGTCACACATACCATCTTCACCATAGCACCTACACATGAACAAAGAAACCAACAAACAGAAAGCAATTTAACTTCAACAAATTTGGCGTCACGAAAGTAAAAATTGTAATGAGTAGTGAACTAACCAGGGAGTGCTGTAGCTTCCATAAGGGTATTGTACGCAGTGTACTTGCATGACTTGCAGTAAACAACACCTTGCACAGCAATAAGCCTTTTTTCTGGGACATACTTGGGTGGAGATGCTACCGGAGTTGGTGGGGCAGCAACTGGTGAAGGAACTGGAGCGTAAACAGGAGAAGGTGCGGGAGAGTAAACGGGAGAGGGTGCTGGGGAGTAAACGGGAGGAGATGCAGGGGCGACAGAAACTGGTGGTTTTGGTACAAGATGTGCACTAACAGTAGTACACAGCGAAACCAAAAGCACCAATGCAACTAGAACCTTCGACAAAGCCATTTCCTAGTTCTTAACTTACCTTTCCCTATTCTCTCAAAATGTAATTAAACTGAATTGAAAGAAGAGACAAGGAGATGTTGAAACGACTAAGCCAATGTTAATGATTTATAGCTGGTAGTTCATTGGGAAGGTTTGGTGAGGGTGGTTTTAGAGTCGTTTAGTTGGACGATCTGTTTAATATTTTTGTATTAGAAATATATTTTTGCAGAATTTGCCGCATCTAGCTAGACAAGATTAGTTATGATTAGAAATGCTTGTCAGCGTGATGCATGTAATTAGCTGTATGAGATTTATGAATAAGTCAGTGCATAGGTGATTACAAAAACTCAGAAACAATGTTAGAAACTTTGAGTCAAAACCAAAGAAGGTACATACATATAAGGAAAGAAATAGAGGAAAGAGTTGATCTTTATGATCTTGATCAATTCTAATTTAGCAAACTGTTTAAGTGAAGAGGAAACCCGATAAAGAAGATCCTGAAGTAATTACTATGTTAAAAAAATATATATATATATATATATATATATATATATATATATATATATATATATATATATAAGGTACACGATTACACGATGGTGTGCGTCGGTGGATCTAAATCGGGTTGATCGATGTCGATTTTATAGATTTCGAAAACAATGCGTGCGTGGAAGTCACGGTGTTTGCGGAGATCAGAGTGAGCCTCATGCATGATTCAGGTTATAACACAGACACCACAGTTAACAAGAAAAGAAAGAGAAAAAAAAATCAATTTAGGCTAAAGAACCATCTCAAATTTCTCTTAAGAAAAGGCTAAATGACCATGTGAAAATATTTATTTAGACAGACGATTTTTAGTAATGATGATGTGTAAGAAGTGGCATCTGATAATGCTAAGGCAAATGGCGTTCGTGTTGATATTGGAGTGGTAGTGGAGATAACTGATAACGCTGAAGTGCTCAATAGGGAATAAGAGCAATTGGTAAGAAAAAAAAATTGGAAGCCTTGAAGAAGTTGACATATCCATACTACTTGAGCAGCAGACCGAACTTCTCTATTCAACCTCAGTTGAAGATCTAGCATCACCATTTGTCATTTTCCAGACCAGGATTAGGAATAAATCTAAGAAATGACGTTGATACAAATGTATAAATAAGACTTGGGTTGGTCGCAAAGTACCACAAATTTCTAAAAATCAAGATTTAAAACGATTATAAAGGTGGAAGAGAACAAGAAGAAAAGAGTTTAAAATGAAAACAGGTTAGTAGAAAAAATTATGTTTATGAATTGGAGTTTTAATTAGGTTATTAAGTTTAGATACTTAGTTTTGAAGGAGAAGCAGGACAGTGAGCTGATACAAATCCACAAGAAGCAGAAGCTATAGGAGTGTTGCAGGTAGCAGTTTGGGCTAAGGAGAAGGAGATTAACAACTTTAGCATTGAAGGAGACTGTGAAAGCCTTTCCAATTATTTCATGGTTAGAATTCAGACATTTCTTGGCGTGCTAAAGCTTGACTTGATGAGGCAAATTGGGTAGCAAATCTATGCACCAACTTTTGGGAATTGATGTTGTTCCTAAGACTAGGAAATATGGTTGCGGATACTTTAGCGAAATTTGTAAGGACTTTAAATTCAGTCATAGACTGGGGGACTACTCCTCCATTATGTATTCAACATCATCTATCAGTAGATAAATTTAATATCAGGAGATCTCCTCAAGCCTCCGTATTAGATGGTTCTACTTCTATCGTAATGCGGACTTTTTTGGAGCTCTAAGCTTTAATACCTTATTCCCAAAAAAAAAAAAAGTTTTTAAAAAAATACTTAGTTTTGAACTATGTTTAGGTTAATTTAAGTAAATGGTAACTAGGTCATTTGCTATGGTGCGCAAGAAAATCTTCAGATCAAACTTCTATAATTATGTTTAGTTTTGAATTATGGTGGGCAAAAAAATCTTTCTTTTTAAAAACTCTTTATAATTATAAGAAGAGCCCTGCTACTTACAATTCCAAGTAACTAGGTAAACAAAGAAGGAAAAAAAAATGCCACTGTAATGCTGAAGAGTTTGGAACTCAAGTTATTGATATATATCTCTCAAAGAATTTACCACTATAATAACATTTGTAAGCACGTAAACTAAAACTAGTAAATTGTTATACTGAAGCCAATTTTCTACACAAAGAGAGATATGTGCATTAGATTGTGTAAATTGAAGAGAGATCTAAAACAGTGAATAGCTAATTATACAAAGCCCTTGGGGTTAACTTTAAACCATAGAAAGATTGGTGCGACTTGCATGCATAATTGTGTGAAGGCATCCACAAAATCAGGTGGCTGAGACAAATAAACATCTTCAGATACACAATCCATAATTCTTGAACCCTTGAAACTATATAGTTTCTGCAATCTCATGATCAACATAAATATTATGTGTACTTTGGCACCAAGAGTTCGGCCAAAACCTTACTTTGGTACGGGTTCGGATCCCATGTCCCTTTTTTTGCCTATACCCTCGTGTCCCTTCAATCATGTAGTGACATCTGGCGCCTATCATCTTCCCTTATATTTACCGTTCAATGAGCTAGTTAAAAAGAGAAAGAATACCCGAAAAAATATACAAAATATAATCATTTTCCTTCATTAGCATGAATCCAAAATCCGAACCTACATGCCCCAAAATATCTCTTTAACAATCAACATAGTTAGGGGTGTAAATTCGGGCAGGCCGGGCCGCCCGACCCAAAAACTAAGACAGGCCGGGCAGGCCGGGCTTAATATTTGTGAGCCCGTAAACAAATTCAGGCCGGACAGGCCGGGTACAAGTAGATAATTTGCTACCCAAAAACCGCCTAAAGCCCGCTTTTTATACGGGCATGCCAGATCGGGCCGGACAGGCCACTATTTTGATTTTTTTTTTAAGTTTAAATTTTCAAATGAACGATATTAAATACAATACCTTTCCTTTCCAACATCACATATCGTAAATAAAGTGATAGTATTCTTTTATATTTAAATTACACTGACAAATTTTTAATTTTAGGCTATAATAAATAATTAATTAGAGTACAATAAACTTTCTAATAAGAAAATATATTACCATTAATGTTTTGAAAAGGTTAATTATAAGTAAAAACAATTATATATTTTATTTTTCTTGACACAAAATTGACAATTATAAAATTGTAACTTTTAAGTCTTTTTAAGAGGATATTAAATGATTAATAGCACATAGAAGCCTTTCAGGCCGGACACCAGGCCGGGTATCAGGCCGGGCATCATAATTAATCGCAAAGCCCGAGACCGCCCAATAAATTAATCCAGGCCAGGCCGGGTAGCCCGCAACGGGCCATAACAGGCTTTGAGCAATTTCAGGTACAGGCGGGCTTGGGCGGATACGGGCAGGCTGAGTTTTTTCAGGTAATATTTACACCCCTAAACATAGTTTTCCATTTGAAGGAAAAAAAGATTAACACAGTCGGTAAAAAGATCCAAAGAAAAACTAATCTCAGAAGAGCTTCTAATGGCTAACTAGACTCCTGGACTCTTTACTAAATAAGACGCAATGACAACAAGTATCACAATTATTTTCGCCTGCAATCAACTCATCTGTGAGAGATTTAAAACCATGGCTCCCTTGTTATTTCAGCAATTGGTCCCATGATGCTCAAGAAGCTAATGTAGATGGGATAGACATTCTCATGAGAAATTTGTTTTATAAAGGATGATGATAAACTACTCGTGTCTTCAACAACAACAAATAATACAAAAAAAAAAAAAAAAAAATCAAATTAGATATGAAGCTTGCCTTTATTTTGTTTAGATCAGTTCATAATAATTGGTTCATCTGTTCATACTAATTAAGAGAAAGATGAATTTCATTAGAAATATCAGCAGATTTAGGTAGCTTTTGGTCCGGGTCTGACTTCATGCCGTAAAAAGAGTTCTTTCTTTTCTTAACTAGCTCATTTAACAACAAATATAAGGGAAGATTAATGGCGCAAGATGTCATTGCGTAATTGGAGGGACACGAGGGTATAGGAAAAGAAGGGACAAGGGATTCGAAGCCCTTTGGTACCTAGTTAATCAGAAATTACGGAACAGGAATGGTATCTGAACTAAACATAAATTGTAAAAATTTCCGACTGACCAAGTTAATATTTTTTAATTAATTCATTAACCATTTTACATGATTTTTCTTTTTTTTATCGGTATAGAATTTGGTGCTAGCGAGTTTCAAACTCAGATCACTGGCACCCATATCTTTTCGATCCTTTTGTTTTTCTTTGGGTCTCATGATCAACATAATACAATGCTTCAAAAAAAATAAAATAAAATAAAATCAACATAATACATCCTTAAGAAATTTATATCTACGGTTAGCAGTTCTTGGAGAAGGAAAACCACTATTCTTTCCCTTTTGATCAGTACTAGTAGATTCTTGGTGGTGGCGTTGATCTTTTTCATTTTGTTTAATCTTCTCACCTGATGAGTTATAAAACGATCTTTTGACTGAATATATTTGTTTCTTGGTAGAAGTTGCAGTAGTGGTACCACCTCTTGCTTCATGTAAACACCAATCACATGATCCGTTCGCTACCGCTGCCAAATTATCATAGTAGTTACTGCAATAACTGTTAATGTAATTCATCATGATAACAATTAGTAAAGATATTATGAAAAGTAAACAATATATAATCATATCTGTATAATGAAGAACAAGATGAGTTAGCACTTACGAATGTTGAAGGCGGTTACGACATTTGTTGCAGCGGAAGAGTTTATCAGGGAAACCAATATCACCACACAAGTAACAAACGCAAGATGAAGACATTTTTTTTTTGAAGCTTAACTGTTCAATTGTGTTGATGGAAAAACTGTCACATAAAAGAAGAAGAAGAGAAGAGTAGTGAAGAAGTAAAGTGAAGGATTTATCAAAGTGGTGTTAGGGTACAGAACATGTTTTGGAACTTGCAACACATACAGAGAGGAATACTTTGTATTTGGTCTACCAGTAAAATCAGAAAAATAAAATAAAATATTTTTGTATTGGTTTTTTAATATTTGAATTATGGAATCGTTGACATTGTAATTATGAGTAAGATGAGCATTTTACGATCGAAATGTTGTGTGAAGGTGTTAGTAGATATGGACCCTTTTGAGAGTCATGTTTAAGGGTGCTGGAAAATGAGTTTGGGATGTCCTGGGAAGGGCTTAAAGTCTGAGGAAATGAATTTTAAAGGAACCTGAATTTCAGTTGATAAATTTGGCCAAGTTCTTTGGACATCCCTTTTTCGGCCAAGGAAACTAATGGTGGTGTATACTTGAGAATATAATGAAGTGGTACTGTTAAGTAACGGATGTTTCAATTGGTCGATTCGCATTAAGTTGAGTTAGTGATGATGTTGTTAACCTTCATTAATTTCTTACAAGGGAAAGTCTAATTCTTTGTGTTTGCATGCAGCGAGGTGCCGAGGCAAATCCACCAAATGGTAGATGAATACTCGAAATAGAATATGTAGCTAAACCAAGAGGGGTTAACTCAGTTGACCAGAAGCCTAATTCTCATGTTTGAAGTCAGCGGTTCGGGTCTCCGCTATAAAATTTGAAGATCTCATGAAAATTTGTTCAATTTAAAAAAAATTGGTGCCATTTGATGCATTGATTCTCAAGATCAAAAGCTTCACAATACAAATTCAATCACATTTCATATTTTATCCCATATTTACTACTCCTATTTCAGATGAACCTGTCGTTGTTACTAACCTGAATTAATGATGATGAAAATAAAAATGATAATGAATTCTCATTTGATAAATTTTCGTAAGAAAAAGAAAGAGAACCATAGTTGTTTTAGAATAAGAAACTCATTAAAGAAATGAAATAGTTGGAAATTTTTACCGAATGGATTGAGTTTTCAAGGGTAGAAAAGAAGAAGATGATTAGGAGGAAGGGTTTTGTTTACATATTTTCAGATCTAATTAATTTATTCTACAATTACCCTTACCGATATTATCAGTGTGTCGGTGAACCAGCTGTTGGGAAAATTGGTACCCCGAGCACAACGAAAATCAGGATCACAAAGAGAAATTGGTGATTTAAATTAAACATGGGAGAAATAATAAGAGAGAGACAGAAGATAAACATACACACAACCACAACACAAGATATACGTGGTTCACCTTTACAGGCTACATCCACGGCCAACACCACCAGAAAAACTTCCATTAAATCAAAGACCATTACATGCTCTTTCCGCAACCCAAGACAATACCCAAAGAGTTAAAAAGACATACCCGAGAACACCATCGAACAAACCATAGAAATCAATTCTCTGACCATTCCTTGAACCATCCTCATATCTTCTCTTCTACACCTTTTTCACAGTTGCTACTAACAGAGGAGAAACATGGAGCACTATAAACTTGGTTTAGGGAAAATCCCTAAACCCTAAACACACTAGAACACCAAAATCCTCTCTCTACAAGTTTTTATCTGATACAGAATATTGACCTCCACCGTAACACACTACCGTCCCTAACAAAGAAACCAAACCCTAAGAACAAGGATTTACCACTCTTCTCGGTTGGATGTCTACAAACCTATTATTCTAGTCTTGTATATAGAGAACACAAACTTGGACACCAAGTATTAGTCTCCGGTTAGGAAACTAAAACTCTTTCCTAAATTCTATATTACCTTAATTAGGAAATCCACCTCAATAAGGAAGAGATCCTAAAATAGGAAACCCACGGTTTTTCCTAACAATCTCCACTTCGAATCATACTTTCAAGCATGGGACGATCACAGAAAATCACCTCCATATTCCATCAGAGTTGTTCGCCACCTTTATATACCCGTAGAATTACTTTTGAAGCTCAAATCCGAACGTCCATCTTCATAGAACCATCTCTTCGACCAAAAACACCATGACATTGATAAAAGTCTTCAAACCATCTTCTTTGTGAAGAACACTTGTGAAACTGGCAACGCTTCACAGACACCATGAAAATCTTTAATCACTATCAACGAATCCTTGCACAGACTCCACCATTGATCACCAAGAGAACCATCCAAAAGAATCACTGCATGCTCCACCTAACCAGTAAGCTAACAACATATTGAAATCTAATCCAGAAAGGAAGACTTAGCTTCAATATCATACTCCAGCGCATGTCATGATTACTGTGTATCTAAAACAAACCATCAAATATCTCCACTGTGATTAACAGGCTACCTTTGAGTGATTCCCAAAGCCATCACCAATCTGACATACTTTTACCACTATCACACCCAACATACTCGCTAAGAATATATACCGTGTGAATGCCCATATTTCAGTGGTACATGCTTCCAACATTGCACACATTCTTGATAATACGTGCAGTTCATCAAGAATACTTTAACATAAACCTAAGAACAAAAATCTATAATATCTCATGCATAACTTCGAAACGTTTGCTGGACTTGCTTCTACATGAGACCTCACAACCCGCTCCTTTCTTCAAACTTTGTAACCCTTATTTATAGTGTATGATTACTAACACTCTTTAAGAAGTAAATATGTATTCCACCTCACTCGGCCTTATTTTGCATCCCACACTACATCATAAAACCAAACAAGAACATACACTTCTACCAAGTTGAACCTACGATTTGTAAATCACATCAAAAATCCAACTTTATGCAAACACCGGTTGAAACATTATCTTCAAAACATAATTCTCCACCCAAACAATAAACAATCATTCAATTCCAGATTCAATCGCACCATCTCATCCTTGCTCTGTTACCAATTATTGGGAAAATTGGCACCGCGAGCGTAGCGGAAATCAGTTTTACAAAGAGAAATTGGTGATTTGAATCAAACATGGGAGAAATAATAAGAGAGAGACAAAAGATAAAAAAACACACAACCACAACACAAGATATATGTGGTTCACCTTTACAGGCTACATCCACGGCCAACACTACCAGAAAAAATTCCATTAGATCAAAGACCATTACATGCTCTTTCCGCAACCCAAGACAAGAACCAAAGAGTTAACAAGACATACCCGAGAACACCATCGAAGAAACCATGCATAGAAAGAGTTAACAAGACAATTCCTCGAACCAGCCACATGTCTTCTCTTCTACACCTTTTTCACAGTTGCTAGTTGCTACTAACATAGGAGAAACATGGAAACACTAGAAACTTGGTTCAGGGAAAAGCCCCAAACTCTAAACACACTAGAACACCAAAATCCTGTCTCTACAAATTTTTCTGTCACACAGGATATTGACCTCCATGGTTTTAACACCCCAAATTACGGGCCTGGATTCCGAGCCAAATCCAAACCCAAAATTCCAAATGCTACTTTTAATATCAAGCCTAGACTTCTACACTTGGCCCAAGTCCAAACGACTAATTCTTTGTCTAATCTTTATTTATGTTCAATTCAGAAATTCTGTCGGAACGGATACATAAAAATTCATTTAGGAAGATCTAATCGTTACTTTGCCATGAGTTTTAATACATATGAACCCTAGAAAACTCTAGTTTATAATAAAAATTAATTTCACCGTTAAACATTCCAGATTCAATCCAAAAGAGTCACATGTTTAAGGAAGAATTATAAAACAAAAAGACATTAGTTCACTCCAAGAATTTTACAGAACCCAAATCAAATCCAAAAATTATTATGATTATACATTTTGAATCGTACCTGAGTATAGTTCCATTTATAAATTCTTTACAATTTTTAATTTACCTTAAAGACCTTTTGACTACAGTCAAACGCGTAGTTGACCAGAACTGTAGAAAAGAAAAACAGAGATAGTCCATTTTATAAAAGTCGTATAAAATCCACTCAGAACTCTAAATCAGATTTAGTTTACCATTTTGAAATGGAAAAAGAAAAATCTTCAAGTTCAAAGAAGACACCAAAGCCTAAAACATGACATAGAATCGTTTGAAAATAGTAAAACTTCTATACAGTTGGATCTGTCAGAAAATTCCTGAATTTCGTATAGTGAGAATCAATTTGTTTTAAAAATATTTCAAAAACTCATAAAATTCCCAAAAGTTTATAAACGCATTATGAAGGAGTTTTCCATATATTAAAAATATAATGGCACGAAAATATATTATAGAATAATTATAATTAACAGTCAAACCCACTTGACTCCGAAATTTTTATTGTATGATCAAAGAGAATTTTCTCAACGTAGCACTGTTTCATTGATTATACATTAACTCATTAATCTCCAAAAATATTAATAATCAATAAATACTCAATAAATAATCTAAAAGAGTTTTATGATATTTTATTACAATTTTCCAATCACATATCCTATGCAAACTACTAATTAAAGCAACAAAACGATCTTTATGCTTTTTCGCCATTAGCTCCTTGTGGTGCCATAAAATCTGGAATTTTTTTTCTTCATTAAACAATGTGAGTTGTGAAACCCAGTAGGAAAAGAAGCAACAAAACATTTTATGCAACATTTTTCAATTTTTTTTGAAAACATCTAGCATGATTAACAACACCGCAAACACATGGAAACACCACATCCATAAACAACAATAAATTCAATTAATCAGCTCGCCTCAGGGAGCCCATGGGTTTATCAATCAAATAGGAGGAAACCATCAACTCCTAATGAGCCCCATATTGGTTTAGGGAGGCAACCTTCAACTCCCAAGGATATCTCGTACCCCCTTCAAAAAGGTAAATCTTTTGGGAAGCAACCATCAATTCCCAAAGACCGTAATTTATCAAACATATACATACATCATACAACTTCAACATCATCATGAAGTCAATAAATACAATATCATCAATCACATCACCATAATAATTAAAACCAATAAATATGAATTTAAATAATTTTAACTCAAATAAAAACAAGATTTAGTTAATGTTGCGCTTACCTCCAATCGCAAATCCAAAAACTATGAGCAACACAGCGAAGAGCTTTATCACCGTTGAAAATGTGTCCTATATATAACAACCTAAAAATCTCTAGCTACTTCTTCTGATCAAGGTTTCATTTTCTATATGTCCTTCACGGCTACAAAAATAACAATCGGAAGCAAAAGGAAAAGTTGCGGCTAGGTTATATATATGCTAGAACTCCAAAACGAGCTAAACCTAATTTCAAGTACACGTCCTTAAGAATTTTTGGTCAAACTAATGACCACTAATAGCCTATTAAAGGATGACATGTGGCAAGAACTTAACAATAAAATTGGTGAAATCCATTTATTCCGTTTGCTACCTAACTAAACACGTTTTCACCCATAGCTTAAGTTAGAACTACTGGTTCCATTTTGTTGGTGTTTTACATGAATGAACAACCAATAGTTATATGACACATGGCGTATTAAATATCATGAGAAAAAGATGCTTCTTTAAATTATCTGTCCACTAAAAATATAAACTTTATTTAATTCGATAACTTTTCTTAATTGAATTATCCCTGTAATTAGCACTTGCTAAGCTAAGGATTGTTATTTCTTTCCAATTATTATTATCGCACGTTCCAACTACAAATAATCACAATACACCGACTATCAAATCAAATTATATCAACCAAATATATCTTAATTATAATTTGGTAAATCTTAAATATTTAATAAAAAGAAAATGATTTATGTTTACACGAAATACTAGGAGTATAAATAAAAATATAAAATTACCATGAAACCCTTTAAAAGTGAAATTACAAATTACCCTTTTAGTAAAAGACGAAAATAGCCTTGAAAATCAGACGGATATTACAACCTCACACGCTTCAAGAAATTTAGTCCCTAAATTTAAGGTAACACAGTGACAAAAGAAAATTCAAGCTAAAATGGAAAACACACAACCAATTTAATCGAAACACAATTAACATTTATTATTGTTTACGCAACAACTAGCTCCGAAAGGATCTAATTGTTGCTTTGATACCAAACTGTAACACCCCAAATTTCGGTCCTGGATTCCGACCCAAATCCAAACCCAAAATCCGAAATGGTACTTTTATAGAGGTTTATTGGATCAGAATTTATATGGATAAAAACAGATACCAGTTTACCTGAATCTAGTGGATTTATAAGGTTTCTTAAAAGAATATTATAGATTCTTATAGATATATAATTTTGGATTATATTGGATTGAGCTAAGATTAATTTATAAAAAGTGAAGATCATTTTTCCCTTTAAAAAAAACTCCATCAATAAAATTGAGGTGATGGTGATGGTGTGTGGTATTTATGGTGGCGGCGATGGTTGTTGTTGTTGGTGGTCGATGACGATGGTCGACAATGGTGGTTGTTGGTGGTGGTGGCGCTGGTATTGGTGGTGTGTGGTGGCGATGGTGGTGATTAGTAGTGGTGGTGGTGGGTGGTTGTTGGTGGTCGGTGGCGATGGTGGTGCTAGTGTTGGTTGGTGGTATGTGGTAGTGGTGGGGAAAAGACATAGTATGATGTGATAAAAAAAAAGAAAAAGAAATTGTCCACTACAATCCGTGTAATTCTTGTGGTTTGGGTTGAGATTATAATGAGATAATAATATGCATAATTTTCCTACAAATATCCATAACAATCTTGATATATCCTTCTGCTCAACTATCCTAAGAAATCTTAAATGAATTGAATACCTCAGATATTTAAAGATTCCTGACATATCCTAATTGAATACCTCGGATATTTAATGAATCCTGACATATCCTAATTGAATACCTAACAGGGTTGTATTGGTTCAAGATTTTTCTAGATAAAATTGGATACTAGTTTTACCCGAATCTAGTGGATTTATAATGTTTCTTAAAGAATCTTTAAGATTCTTATAGATATATGATTCTCGATTATAATGGATTTCCTTAGGAGTGGTTACATTTTTAAAAATTAAAATATATTACCAATTAGTAATATATTTGAAAAAACCAGGATTATGATGATTCCCTTAAAAAAAAGATCCAAAAGTTGAAGTGGTGGTGGGCGTTGGTGGTTGGTGTGTATGGTGTGGTGGTGGCGGTGATGGTTGCTGGTGGTTTGTGTGTGGCGGTGATGGTGGCGGCAGTGATGGTTGGTGGTGGAGGCAGTGGTAGATGGTGGTGGTTGTGCTGGTGGAGGTTGCTGGTGTGTGGTGGTTTGTAGTGGTGGTGGTGGAAAAACATAGCATGTTGTGATAAAACAAAATTTGTCCAAAAAAATCCATGAAACTCTTGTACTTTGGGTTAATATTGATATGAGATAATAACATACATATTTTGCCTGCAAGTATCCATAAGAATCCATATATACCTTGTCCCTTAACTATCCTAAGAAATCTTAAATAAATTGAATACCTAGGATATTTTTGGAATCTAAAAAAATCCTAATTGAATACCATGGATATTTAATGATTCCTTAATATCCTGATTGAATACCTAGGAGTTTTTAGGATTGTTAAATATCCATGTAAATCTTAATCTAATATATCCCTATAAGAGTTTTTAGGATTGTTAGATATCTATGTAAATCCTAATGCAATACACCCGTGTTAATATCAAGGCAAGACTTCTACACTTGGCCCAAGTCCAAATGACTAATTCTTTGTCTAATCTTTATTTATGTTCAATTCAGAAATTCTGTCGCAGCGGATACATAAAAATTCTTTTAGGAAGATCTAACTGTTACTTTGACATGAGTTTAATATAAGTGAACCTTAGAAAACTCTAGTTTAGCATAAAAAATAATTTCACCGTTAAACGTTCTAGATTCAATCCAAAAGAGTCACATGTTTAAGGAAGAATTATAAAACAGAAACAGACATCAATTCACTCCAAAATTTTTACAGAACCCAATTAAAATCCAAAAATAATTATGATTATACAATTGAATCCTATCTGAGTATAGTTCCATTCATAAATTTTCTATAATTTTTAGTTTGTCTTAAAGACCTTTTGACCACAGTCAAACATGCAGTTGACCAAAACTGCAGACAAGAAAAACAGAGATAGTCCATTTTATAAAAATCGTATAAAATCACTCACAACTCTAAATCAGGTTTGGTTTACCATTTTAAAAACGAAAAACGAAATATCTTCAAGTTCACATAGACGCCAAAGCCTAAAAAATGCCATAGATTAGTTTGAAAATAATAAAACTTCTATATAGTTGGATCTGTCAGAAAATTCCTGAAAGAATCCCTTTTGATGTGTAAAATTATCATAAAACTCACCATCATCAAAATAAGAGACATAGTTTAAGTTCTTACCAGAAGAATTTGACTAGAGGAACTTGACAGCCTGTTGACAATATCTTTATAACTTTCAATTATCACCTTTAGGTTATTTTTCATATCATCATTTTTGCTCCATTCTCCTGATGCTCTGCTTACATCAAAAGTAACATTATCACCCTTTTCAGAAAAAGAGAATTTCTGATCTTCTCTTATACGATTTTTGTTAAGAAGTCTGTTATGCCTTTGAGCATTCGAGGAACTTATCGAACTGACTTTCCTGGTAGAATACACAGGGTGAGTACTGAAACCAATAGGTTTAGACATACGAATGTCAGTTACACCTTTGAGAATCAATTCTAAGGTATGTTGAAGTCCAACAATGGAATTGTTATTCAACCTAGAGTTTCTCCTTTCCATAGCAACCCATTTTGAATCACAAAAGAGACATACTTTCTGATCACAAGGGTGATTAGATCGTACAGTCTTAACATCCTCGTTTGGAGATTTCTTCCTTCCATGTGATGTGGAACATCCTTGATTAGGGGAGGCTATACGCACATCTTTTCCAATAGGAAGGGATTATAGTTTTACTTCTGGAACTGGAACTCTTTCAGTTGTGATAGAAGTAGATGATATAGTAGACTTTTTGGAACATCCTTAAATCGAGAGTTTATTCAAACGATGTTCAATTTCCAAAGCATCCTTTTTGAGGCTCGCCTCGAGTAAGACACGTGAAGTCTGAGCTTCAACACTTTCCTTGCAAGGAGGTTTTTCTTTAGAGTCGCAGTCTCTTACTATACCGAGAAGAACATTGACACTATTTTTCAACCGATTAAATCTATCATCTTGGATTCTAACAAGGTTTATAATCAATATACTCTCTTCAGCTGATTCCCTTTCATTAACCGAGATAAACTCTTTTGAAAGATAATCGGGATAACACATGTCAGTGTTTGTCTATTTCGTCAGCACACCAGTTTCATCTATTTGAGATTGACAAATTTTTCCCATTAATAGAAATTGTCAAAACATACATTTTGTTTCTGGTGATGCGTTTATCAGAGAAATTATTGTCGTCCATAGAGTCAGATCGCTTACAAACACAGAGTTATGAGGTCTTTAAACGTGTTTTCCTGCTCTGATACCAATTGAAAAAGCGGGGGTCTAACAACCTCGCCCAATATTTTTCTTTGAAATCTGTATGTACTTACTCCAATATACTTTCAAGAGAATCAACTAGACAGTCAGACTCAATCTTAATAAAGATATATCAAAGATTTATTATCTCAATCTCTTGATTCAATCCTTACTCAAGAAAATAGAATCTGCGAGCCTAATTGAATACAAAAGAATTAACGTGAACGGTACAAAAGATCAATGTTCAAGGATCAATCAATTTCAATCAACAACCAAAGGTTGGATTTACCAATTGATCGATACAACGAACAACCTGTGATATTTCAATTAGATAACAAAATATAATGAAGAAAAGTTTACCAGAAGTGTTAACGAGGAAACCGCAAATGCAGAAAAACCACGGGACCTAGTCCAGATTGAACAAACACTGTACTAAGCCGCTACATACACTAGCCTACTACAAACTAACTTCGATCTGGACTGTAGTTGAACCCCAATCAATCTCACACTGATCCAAGGTACAATTGCGCTCCTTACGTCTCTGATCCCAGCAGGATACTACGTACTTGATTCCCTTAGCTGATCTCACCCACAACTAAGAGTTTCTACGACCCAAAATCGAAGACTTAAATAAACAAATCTGTCTCACACAGAAAAGTGTACAAAAATAGATAAATTTGTCTCCCACAGAAATACCTATAAGTTTTGTTCCGTCTTTTGATAAATCAAGGTGAACAAGAACCAATTGATAACCCAGACTTATATTCCAGAAGAACAGCCTAGAATATCAATCACCTCACAATAATATTAATCGACTAGCGAAACAAGATATTGTGAAATCACAAACGATGAGACAAAGATGTTTTTGACTACTTTTCTATCTTGCCTATCGCAGAAATTAATCTCAAGCCAATCCTACGATTCCACTCAATCACGATAGAAACAACAAGATCAGATGGGTCTGGCTTCACAATCCCAATGAAGTCTTTAAGTCGTTAACCTACAGGGTCTCAAGGGAAACCCAAGGTTAAAGGAGAATCGACTCTAGCTAACACAACTAGTATCACAAAGGAAGTGTTGGGATTAGGTTTCCCAGTTGCTAGAGTTCTCATTTATATAGATTTCAAATCAGGGTTTGCAATCAATGTTATCTTAGTAACAAATCATTCAATATTTACCGTTAGATGAAACCCTGATTATATTCAATCTAATATCTTTCAACCGTTAGATCGAATCTTAGCTTATCATACACAAATGAAATGTAACTTTATTTAGGTTTGAGTAACCGTACCTAAACGTGTACACATAGTTGGTTCAACAATAGTTAACCAATGGTTATCCATATAAGCACTTTCATATCAACCTTATTCATCTTCACCACAACAAGTCCAAATGACTCAAATGAACTAGTTTGAGAGTTGTTCAATTGCTTAGATCTCATAGAAGTATACAACACACAATTAAAGCAAAATCGGTTTGATTCACTTGATTCGATTCATGAACATTCTAGCCGATGTTTGAAACTTGCATTCCTTATTATATAAATTTTAAGTTCATGAATGGACCGATTTTAGAAAGTAACCTGCTTAAGTATGCGTACGGGTAGGCGTACTTAAGTAACCGGATTTGAGTTTGTTTTGATTTACAAACTCAGCAGAAATTCACAGACATGAACTTCTCGCCATTATGCGTACGGGTACGCATACTTAGGTAACCGGATTGAGTTGGTTTTGATTTCCAAACTCAGCAGAAATTCACGGACGTGAACTTTCCGCCAGTATGCGTACGGGTACGCATACTTTAATCAGTTTCCATCAATTCCCTGTTTTGGATTTATACACTAATGTGAAAACACACTATATATGCTTATATCTAAAGATGGCTACATATTCTAAACTCTTTATTTCAATCATTGAAACATTCTTAGATGGTGTTTATTATATAGTTGTTATTCATAAACTATTTTTCATCAAAGCGATTTTAAAGATATTGAAATAATCAACATGGCAATAGTCACGAGTAAAGATGAACTTGGCTAAAGCGAAAGCTTACCAAAACATATTTCGAGAAATAGATAACCGAGATAAACTCGGCTCGAAATAGCAAATGTGTATAATCGAAGTCTATATAGCAATATCACATTTGTCTCAAGATACGAGATATAATAGATAGACTTCTAAGTGATAGATAAGTTCAAGTCTACACATACCTTTTTGTCGATGAAGTTCCACAAGTTCCTTGAGTAGTTCTTTTTCTTTGAATGATGAACGACCGTGGAGTCTAGAGCTCAACTACACTTACTATCCTAGTCCGAGACTTAGCTATAAGTAGACTAGAAATCAAGACTTATAGTTTTGATCACTAACATTGAAAAACTTAGATTGTTGTCAGGTGATTGATAACTCTAGGCTGTTCTTCGGGAATATAAGACCGAATTATCAATTGGTTCATGTTCACCTTGATTATTATCAAAAGACGGAACAAAACCTTCTAGGATTTATCTGTGGGAGACAGATTGATCCTTTGATAGACTTGTCTGTGTGAGACAGATTTTTTTTTGTCAAGTCTTCGACTTTAGGTCGTAGCAACTCTTAGTTGTGGGTGAGATCATCTAAGGGAATCAAGTGCGCAATATCCTGCTGGGATCAGAGGCGTATGGAGTACAACTGTACCTTGGATCAGTGGGAGACTGATTGGGGTTCAACTAATGTCCAATTCGAAGTTAGATTGGAGTAGGCTAGTGTCTGTAGCGGCTTGACACAGTGTGTGTTCAATCTGGCCTAGGTCCCGGTGTTTTTCTGCATTTGTGGTTTTCTCGTTAACAAAATTTCTGGTGTATGTGTTATTTCTATTTCCGCATTATATTGTTTTATCTTTATAATTGAAATAATACAAGTTGTGCATTTAATTCATCAATTAGAATAATCCAACCTTTGCACTATAAGAAAATAAGCCATCAGCGATGAAATTCCTAGCGACTTATTCAATTAGGTCGCCAAAACCAATTAACATCGACCATTTTAATTTTGGTCGCCGCAAAAATGTTTTTGCAACTTAACTGAAATATCGTAGCTAAAATGGTCTAGCTCCTGGCTAATTTTTTTAAATAGGCGAGCAGAAATGATATTGTAGCTAATTTTGTAAAATGGCGACCAAAAATGATTTTGACGGCAAATTTGCAATTTCGCGACCATATTAATTATCGCCAAACATGTTTTTGAAGTAACTGCAAACTAAATTAAATCTATGTTATTACGTGGTGGAGAACGGAGAGATGTGCTGGAGAACGGAGAGTCGGAAGTGGGACTTTATCCATAAAATTTTCTAACTTCCATCTAATCCCACGGTCTAGGATTGTCTATCCATAGAAAACACATAGAGAGCCCTAATTTCTTGTTTTTGTTCTCAAGTAGCCGCTCTGTGGTTATTTTTTTTCCAATCTCCTCTCTCAATCCTTAAGCAAAACTTGAGTTTCTGCTATTATTTTTTCGGTTTATTGAGTAAATTAGTTTCCCTCTCAAAGATTTAATTTTTGAAGGATTTGATAGAATCATAGATTCAAAGAGAAACGAGGAGAACGAAAGGGGATTCGATAAAGATGGGTTCAAAGATATTGATTTCCATGTTTGATCAATGGTTTGTTCTTATATTTGCATGTTTTTCTTAGAGAACAGTTTTTATTTTTTGTGTCCGCGATCTCTTTTAACATTATAATAATTAGTTGATATAGCATAAATCTTTTGGGTTTGGGTTTGTAACTATTGAAGATCAAGTATATATCAGTTGATCAGTGACATACATACACAAATGGGATGAATCTTAAAAAATTTGGCGTCCGGTTGAACATTAGTGGGTGACCTATATGATATGATTGCTCTGATATTAGGAAGGTTAGAGTCGAAGGTTGAAGATTGGAATGGAACATCCACTTATTTGAATCTACTGGAGCACCATTAACGTTTTTTTTGTAGTTCTTTCTGATTAAAAAGTGTATACTCCGTTTATGATTTTTCTCTTATCTGGTAAAATCATCATGTAAATTTGTATTTTCCTTTCCTTCATCATCTTAATGCTCACATTTTCATTTTTGTAACTCGTGATACAAAGATATGTACAATATTTTATGGCCGTAAAAGGAGATTTGTGTTGCGAAAAACGTCGCTAACTCAAAATATTTTTCACAGAGAAAAGTATATTTGGACGCAAAAACTGTACCCCCGAGTCCTCGATAACAATAAATCGCCGCTGATAATTTTTATTTGCTGCAATATATTTTTTGGTCGGTGATTTTTTTCGTTTAGCGACCAAAGTTTATTATGTCGCTAATGTTCATTTGGCGACGAAACAAAAATTTGCGTCGCAGTAACCTTTCAGCGATGCAGTATTACCGACGAACTTGGCGACAAAAATCATTTGTCGCCAAAAAGAATCAGCGACGAGAAAGGTGCATTCTGCGACAATTGGTTATGTCGTTGATGGCCAATTTTCTTGTAGTGTTGGTTGTTGATTGTCATTGATTGATCCTTGGATATTGGTCTTTGTACCATCCAAGTTATTCCTTGTGTTTGATTAAAGACTCGCTGATTTCTATTAGCTCGAGTAAATCATAATGAGAGAGAGATATTAACTCCTTGAAATACTTTTACTTAGATTGAGTCTGACTGTCTAGTTGATTATCTAGAAAATATTTCGGAGTTAGTCCATACAAATTGCTAAGCGAATTATTGGGTGGTGTTGTTAGACCCCCTCTTTTTCAGTTTTGATGCTGTCACTCCAACTAATCTAGTTCCATTTGCAGGTACGATACTCGAGTTATTTGACTGTTGATTTGCTGGTACACTCAACTTATTGACACGAATAGGATTGATGCTGGCATTGCTTATGCCACCACTCCTAGATGAAAAACTACTTCGACCACCTCAACCACCAGCCTTGCTACCTCTGTTATATCCTTTTCTACCACGAGGTCTGTCTCCCATCATTCAGGATACCCAATAAATTGATAACACCCTTCTTCGGAATGTCCCTCTCAGTTGCATGTATGCAAAATTTTACACTAGTATCATGAGTACTTATTGTGTTTCCTCTTTGATCAGGTTGTACCTTAAAGGCCATGACATTGTATTGTACATCTTTAAATAGTTAAGTTTCTCCAATTCGCAAACATTCAACATTTACTATTGTCGGGTGTGCACTATGAATGGATGGTAATAGATCTCTCTCCTATAATTGTTCAGGAATCGACCCATACATATTGTCTAAACCAATTAAAAAATAATGACGGTAATCTTCTTCTCTTAGAGTGGTGACTTTTTTTCAATATTACAAGTGCAGTGACCACACTTGCATTGTGGTATTTTCATATATGTCACCATTTAATCCCATATCTTGTTTAGTCTCCCATAATAAAAAACTATACTTTCAGATTTTTCTTGTTTGCACTCACCAAGAGAGGATTTGAGTTGAAAAATTCTGGTTCCACTAACAACACAAAATCGATTCTTCAAGTGTGCCCAGAGAAGACTGGCATCATCATATAATCTCCCAACGTTGATCGCATAGAAGAATCAATCATTTAATGGACAATAACCCATTCCTCCTACAGGGTCTTCAGGTTCCGCTACACTACCTTCAACAAAGCCAAATTTACGCTTTGCTTTCAATGATCTTCGAAAGGCTCTAGCCATTTAACATAATTAGTTCCTCTTAATAGTTCATATTTCTCTACCTACTAGAGATATGCTTTCTCATAGAAGTATGCAAATATGAAGTGCTTTGTGTGTTTTATGTGGAACAGAAGAAGAAACAACAAATCACATAATTATGCATTGCTCCTTTTCCTTCTCGGTTTGGGATTACTTCATTAAAGCTTTCAAGATTTCATGGCCAATGCCGATAACACTTTTACAATTGTTTGATGCTTGGGATATGAACGTCTGGCATGGAAAAGGTAAAGCTATTTGGAATATTATTCACTATGCAATTTGCTGGATTTTGTGGAAAGAAAGAAATGGGAGAGTCTTTGATGGTCGTAGGAAAGACGCTAATGAGATCATCAATCTAGTTAAACATTTAGTTGTTTTTTGGTCTTTTGAAACCGATACTTTTAATTTTGCTCTCCCTAGTCTCATTTGGAGCAATTGATAAGCTTCGTGTTTCTCCTTTTCTTTTTAATATAACCTTTTCTTCGGAAAAAAAATATAATCGGGGTAATAGTAATACTAGGACCATCACTAGATCCTAGATGATATATCGGATCTTTCTTCACCACATGTGATGGTTCATGCACCAAATCATTCCCTTTCTTTTCCTCCTAGGTATGATGTTTCTTCTTCTCCCATAGCCGCTTAAAGAGAATTTGAAAAATAAAATTAGGGTTTGAACCAGGCCCTTGAGTCCATAACAAATTCTCAATAAGTCTGTCTCCTTTTCTCATTAATCATTCAAGGTATTTATACAACTAGACACATGCTTCTCAAGACATTCAATTACTAATATAACTCAAATAAGCTAAAATACATATCTCCTAAATATAATTTCCTATTTTATCTCCTAATAAAAGGATATTAAACTTATTTTTTCCGATGATCTATACCTATGGAAAAAGTCTTCAAATACTAATTGATAGTTTTGTGAAAAATGAAAACATTGGATTTTGGAACTAGAATAAAAAGACCATAAACCTTCTCTTTTCAACCCCAAAACCAAGTTAATTATCGTCCACAACTCCCCGTTCAAACCCACAGACCTTTTGTTTTGTTGGAATCTACCAGATTCAAAATAACAATGGTATTACAGTAATAGTTTTGTTGGAATCTACCAGATTTAAAAATAACAATAGTATAACAACATACAATAATTGCAAATATCTACTGAAGATTAGGAAAAGATTAGGGATATATTTGGAGAAACATGGTATTAATGATTGTATTGTCACGAAGTTAGAAAATTTACCATTTTTGTTAAATAAGTTCTTAATTATCTTCTAAAATCCTGAAATTAATTGAACTAATACTGCAGACAACTGAGTGAACTTCAAGGTCGAGAATTGCGGTGTCTTATAAGGGTTAAATCTTTTAATATCACAGAAATGGAGAATGCATGCGAGTAAAATACTAGTATAGTACTACTAAGTGATTCTCGGTCAAGATGCGCGTATGATAAAAATAATATTGTAAATCGCTAGCTGGATTGTGCACCCTGCGGTCATAAACATATGTTATATAAATTTCATCTCTATAAGTACAGGCTTAGTTACAGTATTAGGCAAAATCTCACAGCTCTCGAGTTGACTAAGTGTTCCCAAAACAATATTTGGAATAATGGCGAAGAATGCTCTCATTTTCTCTCCTTTCTTCGTTGGTACACTTTTCCTATTTTGGATTGCTTTCATCTCTGAGTAAGTACTCATTCTACTACGTTTGTTGCTTTAAGATTATGAAACCGATATAAGAAACATATTTTGTTTTTTGATTATATATTAACAGTTTTTTCCTGTTGGGTTTTGTTTTGTTTTGTTTTGTTTTGTGCGACCGAAATGATATCTACAGAGGAGGAGGTGGTGTGAGAGGTCAAATATTCTCCTCCTGTAGTCCTGGGAACCCTTTCGGATACAGGGTTCAGCAGGATACTTGTTTGGGTTGTAATAGTTATTGTAGTTCACTTGAGCTTCCCGGGGGGTCGTTGAATTCAGGTGTTAAATGGGGTACGTGCTTTCAGGTTGCTGCTCTCCGGTCTGTTACACATTATATTTGTGTGTTGTATTGTTTGAAACAAATATATCCTATGAGCTAATGTCCTGTTAAATTGAGCCTACATTGAACCATCACCATCGTGTACAAATCTAATATGTAACCGCAAAGTATAAGCAATGAATGAATGGCATGGCACTATACATTGGTGCTGTTTCCTTTTTAACTTATTTGATCGAATTGGGTTTTAAGGTACTTTTTAACTTATTTTCACCACTTTAATGATGATTTTGATGATATCTTTTCTTTTCTGGAATTAAATTTTTTTACCTAGTGATCTAGCAAAGAAACAACTTAACAGTTTTTCGAAAGACATTAAGTTATAGAGTTTCAACAGTAACATACAAATAGTGATCTTCGCCATGATTAATCAGTGGATGATCTAATTAACTGTTTTTTCTTTCTAATTATAAACTTAATAACACAAATAAATATAAGTGCATGAGCTTTTGATTAATTATGTCGTGGGGAACCAGGTTTTGCCGTTTTAATATTGGGGGCCTAAAACTTTTTTTTTTTATGATACATCCGGTGGCCTAAGCTCCAAAAGTTCAAGATATAGGGGGACTAAATTCAAAATTTTGAATGATTAGGCATGAAATATACAAATATACCTGGAGGCTGCTAATTTGATGGTGAATGATGTTTACCCTATTAGCATTCTTGTAAAATATGGCATTCATTTGTGATTTGATTGTCCCTCCTGAGTCCAATCAGCAATAGACATTTAGTTATCACATGGTAAGGGGTCTGCGTTCTTTTTCCTTCCTAGAAGAAATGAGCCCCAAGGTTTAATGGAGAGAATCAAGGTCAGTTTCATAGAAGAAACACCATGTGCTACGTACTTACAAACCAAATCGACCCAAACAACTCATCGAAGGAATTCACCGTCCGCCTGTTGAACGTCAAATCGATATCCAAATGTGACTACCAAAAGCTGCAAAAACAGATTATGATTATGAAAACAACTTACCTGATGTGCTGGACAACAAAAACATGAATGCAAAGAGTAGACCAGTCAACAAAACTATGATGAACCATAGATGCACCGTAGTGCTTGCTGCAGTGTATGCAAGTCGAAATCGCTTTTATTTTTTTACCTATCTAATCGTGTAATTTGTGGTTTAAGTTTAACTCGAATTATTTTTATAATTACATACTTTCTTAATCCATTAGAAGATAGAGCTAGGTGGAAACAAGGTGCAAATTCTTTATACTTCCTCCGTTTTTAAAAAATAGGCACGTTTTTTTTTTTTTGGGTATGTCAAAAAAATAGGCTTGTTTTCATACGTGGAAAGTCAAATGTTATGATTTTACTACTATATCCATAGAGGGACCACTTCCCTCTCTCCATTTTCTCTCCTAATACAAAAAGTGGACCACTTCTCTCTCCTCTTTCTCTAATAATAAATGAGTGGAGACCAAAAGGTAGATTAGGAAAAAAATATGGAAAAGTGGCTCCAATGATTAGTTTTCTTAATTTTTATGAAAACCAAACAAGCCTATTTTTTAGAAATAGAGGGAGTAATACTTTATTTCTTTCTTCTTCTTCTTTTTTTCCGGTAAAAAGTTTAGTTTATATCATTCTTATGTGATAATATTAGTTTGTTGGTTTTAATATTCAAAAAAAAAAATCCAAGAAATTTCATTTAATCAAGGCTTTTAAAGAGTTGACTCAGTTTCTATTTTTTTTTTTGAGTAAAAAAAGTTATGTTAAAGGAAAAAAGATCGTATAAGAATACATCCTTACAAATCTTAACATACATCACATGTTTAAGATTGTGTCCCAATTGAATAAAATGGAATTTACAGAAATATTTTCAAAAACTTTAGTTTCTGAAAGCCACGGAATGAGTGTTTGTCTAATAAGAAAACAAAGTTCCTCCACCTCCTTGACTCTGCCACCAAATACTCTAGCATTCCTCTCCTTCCACACATGCCATATGATTGCCTATATTAAAATCTCCCAAATTTTCATACTCCTGCCTTCCAAATTGTTAAACTTCCAGGCTTCAAATTGATTCAACACTGAATCTGGAACTACCCAAGCAACATTAAAACCCTTCATAAACCTTGACCAAACCTGAAAACATACTCACAATATAACAACATATGATCTGCAGTTTCTAAAGCTGCATTACAGAAAACACAATTCTCACTCTGCACCTCCATCCCCCTGTGAGTAAGCATAGTACGAGTTGGCAAAGATTGATGAAAATATGCCCAAACCATAAAACTAACTTTTGGTGGGATATTTTTCTTCCATAAAAATTTGCTGAAATCTCCAACTGGCTCTTCCTTCACCTGTAATTCATAACATTCTTTGACAGTAAAGCCTCCAAAAAACTCCATTGTATCCTCATCTTCATTCAACCCATGAAATGGACTCAGTTCATTACATAGCATATCCCATTCCTACCGCTCCATTGCAGACAACCTCCTTCTTGAACTACAATACAAGATGTCATTCTGAATCATCTCTTCAACTGTAGCCATTTTAGTATTACAAGCCTTATATACTTCAGGGTACCTATCCTTTCAATAAACCTCCAGCAGTCCAGTTATCTAACCAAAATCTCAATGATTTTCCATTATTCAACCACTACACCGTATCCTGGATTTTGCAACACTTCAGTTTCGGGAGTGTGCAACAGATATTGTCGTTGCACCATTGCAACGCCGTTGTCCGTTGCACACCCGGAAAAATGTTGCACAAAATAAATACCATTGATTTAGAAAAATAAAATTATTTGAGCAACGTATTGGAAATTATGAAAACGCTGCCCAACGTTGCGCAACATTGCTTTTAATAATCTTTTTTTTTTAATCTGCAGAATTTTTTATTTATTTTTTCTTTTAATTTATAAAAGGGATGATTTTCTTGAGCGTTGGATGGCGCTGAGATCCGTATGACTCGTTTATTTCTATTATAACAGTTGGATTAGAAAAGTTTGGTTTTTATTGGCTGGGTAAGATATATGCAGATCAATATCTCTACCACTTCAGACTCGTTTTTCGCTCTTATCTCTCTTATTTTCATTTTCACTCATTTATTTTCAGACTCTTTTTTCGCTCTATCTTTCCTTCTGAGAAATCTCAAACCCATAGATCTATTTTATTTCCGAGAAATCACAGGAATCAAAACCTTCACTTGTAACCAAATTAAAACATATATACTCAAAGTTGAAAATCTAGAAAACCAAATCAAAACCCAAAAATATCGATCTAAAACCTAGAAAATCAATTTGTTCGTGAAATCGAAAATCAATTCATCCATAGTTGATTTCTTTGTTGATTTTAAAGAGGTATAAGATCTACTACTACTGTTGTTTTTTGATTTTGGTTTTGCTGGTTATACTATAATCTATTGTTGGACCTAACTCTTTGATATTGGAGTCTGCATGTTTATGTTTTGATGATTTTCGTTTGTTTTATGTAATTTTAATACAAGGGGTGTGTTTTAATTTTAATATAATGTATTTATTGAAGTCGTTTTGGTTTTTGGTGTTAGGGTTTTATTTTGGGGTATGTATTGATTTCAGTTTGGTTATTTTTAATCATAGGTTTTGATTTCATTTTGGATTTTGAAGTTGTTAGGTTACTTTTGATAGGTTTTTTCATCTGGGTTTCCTTAGAATCGAAAAAAAAAAGGGATTAAGATTTTAGCTCTGAAATTGAAGTGAGAAGATGATGATTTTTTTTCACTCATGGATTCTTTGTCTATTTAAGAACTTTAATCTGGGTTTTTTCTTTGTTTTGCTATATTTTTTTATATATTTTTTTTTGAAGATTTTTGTTCAGTACAATTCAAGTGTTCTAGTATTTTGGTATTAGTTCGTTTTATTGGTTAGGTAAGCAATTGTGTCATAAGTCATGCAAGTTTGTAACCATTTTGAGATGTCAGGAAGCTGATCTTGTGAGTTTATTCATCTTTTGTTGTTGTAATGGATTACTAGTATGGTTTGTGTTTTGGTGCAGGTTTTGTAGAGTAAAATTGCGGCTCTAAGGACTTGAAAGGTTGGTTTTGCAGAGTACACCATTTGTTCAGATTGTATGCTTTTTGTTTCTCTTGTATCTAAATGTTAAGATTCTTACTTTCTTTTTTTTTTTGGTTTGCTTACTTAGGTATTGACATATTGTGCACTAAACTTGTTCATCGCAGAGAAAGGTTTGTACTTCTATTATTCCGTAATTTATGTGTCTCTCATATTGTGTTTAGTCTAATTTGTTTTCAGTTTGCTTAGCATTCAGTTAGCTGATCATTTCATAAGATTGATTTTTTGGTTTTGTTGTGAAATATAGGCTAGAAAATTAGAACATGAGTAGATACTTTTATGGTAAGTTAAAATCTTGTCTGTGTATTATTGTAGAATGTCCCAACAGACTGAGAAAGGTTGGATGATTGAAGATAGATTTAGTCATTTGTATAGAACAGGAGTAGATACTTTTATTGCGTTCGCATATAAGAACAGAACTAGAGACTCACAATTATGTCCTTGTCCTTGTGATTTTCGGTTACAATGATTCAGAATAATTGTTTTATGCTCTTACTGTGATATTTCAGTCTCTTATGTTATTATTTATTGACCATATATATGTGTGGATTACTAATACTTCTATTTTGTAGGTCAATGAAACAAATGCAAAGCACATCTAAAGATACGACATCACAGCAAAATATTGGAGTGTCCATCAATTATGGTGGTAACAAGCAGGTCAAAGTTACAGAACGAAGGTTATTCTTTCCTTTTTTTATTTTTTGTTTCTCTTGTGCTCTGCTCCAGTAGTGGTAACTATATGACATAAATTCTAATTATATGTTGTAGGTCATGTTGTTTCTTCCCCTTCATGAAAACTACCTTTCCATTTTTTGTCATATTTTGAATGCATAACTTAAGTTTGAAACTAGCAGTCTGGCATAAGGACATAATTGTTTATAATCTGTCTACATGCATGGTTTTCCTCATATTTCTTAGGCAGATGATATTCCACTTTAATCTCATATTTCTAGTTACAATGTTTCTTGATAACAAATTAATGTTTTCCTCCCACCTACATTTTATTGTGTTTATCAATGACGCTGGCTGCTGACAGGGATCCAACATCTGTCAGTTCTATTCTTAGATAGCTTATTCTGTTTGCAGTTCACTCATATCTCCCCTCCTTTTGTCCAGAGAACCAAGACTAGTAGAACTAGCTAATGCATTGGATTAATATTTTGGTGTGTCTGAGATATCAGTGCATCCGAGGCACATGAAGCCTCACAAATTCAAGGTTTCAACTTCTTGCTTAGAAACGCAGTCGATGAAGGTGATGCCCAGTCATTATATGAGGCAATTGCAGGTCATGTTTCTGTCTTATCGACCATTTTGTATTTTCAAATTCAGAAACTTGGGTTCTTAGCAAAAGTAGTACAATCTTTGAATCAACCAAATAATGGTATGGGTTTATGATAGTCATCTGTTAAATTCTTATGATGAATTCATAAATTGCAAGTTGACACGAATATATATGTATAGTTCTACATTGTGATAATCAACCATATGTTTGTGATGATGATAATGTGTTTATGAGATTCATTCTGTATGAAAAATTGGGTCTTGTAATTGATCTAGAATGGTTTATGCAGGTGCAGAAATCTGGAATGGTATATATATCCAGGTGCAGAAATCTGCCGGAACAATCGCCAGATATTTTTCACTTGTAAATATTGTGCAACGGATATAAATGTTGGAAATCAATACGTTTCTTTGACTTGCTTCCATGAGAAACGGTACTGAAACACCAGATAACGTTGCAGAAATTTTAGTGGAACTATTTAACCGTTTGCCTAATAAAAAAGAAAACGTTGCTTAAATTATCCAATACGTTGCTTAAATTATAAATTAAAATGTTGGTAAACAAGGTGCGCAACGTTAGCAAACGTTGCTCTATTTTATTTAAGCAACGTACTCTGACGTTGCATAATAATTTGTTACACCGTATTAGCAACGTCCTACGGCGTTGCTTAAATTCATAGCAATGCGTTTATCCGTTCCAAAATAGATGTTTTGGTGTAGTGAACTTGAACTCTATGTGTTCCTGCAAAAAAAACAGAAGAATTCAGAATGTTCTTCCACACACTTCTCCCCATTGGCTTCACATCATCACTTGGCATTAAAATGTTTCCATTATTGTTAAACTTCTGCTGCACAATTCTTCTCCATAAAGCACTCTTCTCCCTAGTATATCTCCAAATCAACTTAGCTTTTAATGCTTTACTAGTACTCCTCAAATTCTTGATTCCCATCCCACCTAAAGCTTTAGGTTTACAAATCTTCAACCAAGATACCCAGCACATCTTCCTCTTCTCATTGCTTGAATCCCACAAAAAATTTCTCATCAATATGGTTAGCTTAACTTCCACCCCGACTGGCATATGAATAAGAGAGAGGAAATATAATGGAAAACTTGCCAAACAACTATTAATCAACACTAAACTCCCTGCCTTAGATAAATACCTCTTCTTCCATCCCATACTGAAGCACATCTAGAAGTTGCACCAAGTGGCAATCCCAAGTACGGAAGCTGCTCCACTTTACAGCCTAACTCCTTTGCAGTTTCTACTTTTCATTAATTAATTCTTATTATCATCAGTTCTTCCTTTCTTCAATGGCAGAAGGTAATATTATATACTGCTATTACTGATCTGGCTTCAACATTTATGTAAGCTGCTTTAGTTTTGAGTGATGTTGAAGAAGTTATTTATTATCAAACTGAGGAGAAAGATTCTATTGAAGGAAAAATGCGTTTGAACAATGTTGAAAAGTTTCTGGGTTTTACTTGGGATTTTATACCTGTTGGAGATGTCAAAGTTTTTGAAATAGATGATAATATCATGGAGTTTAAGTTCAAAAATCATGACACTCGGAATAAAGTGTTTGATTCTAGTCCATGGAGTATTAACAGATATATGGTTAATCTACGTTATTATAATTAATATATAATATATCAAAAATTGGACTGGAGTAAGCAATGTTTTTGGATCCAGGTCAAAAAGATCCTCCCAAAATATATGAATGTGAAGGATATTATTAAATAGGAAATATTATGGGGGAAGTTTTGGCTATTGAACCTGAATATGGAGTATCATTTGATGGTGTTCCTGTGAAGGTGTGAGTTCAAGTTGCTTTAACTTATATATATCCATTGAGAATGGGTGTTATGGTCATCATAAATGCTAGGTCTACTAGATGGATTAAGTTTTTTTTTATGAAAAACAACCTCATAATATTTTTCCAAGTTGGTTCATTACAAATCATACTAATGGTGCCTGCAAAGATGTAACAGAGTATTTGGCAAAGGCCCATGCTAAACCTCATTACTTTTGGGAGCTCAAAAGGGGTGAAAGGAAGCAGATTATGATTTCTAGAGGAGGTGATCTAGTTCCTAATTTTTCTCATAAGAATGACAAGAAGGGTACTGCATTTGTTCCACCAAAATAAGATGAATATATTGTATGTCCTAAGTTTGCTGGAGGGGAAGTACAAGACAGTTTAGCTGAGGGTGAAAGGCTTGACAAGAGGCAAAGAAATGACTTTTCATAAACCAATGCTTTGGAACTTGCTAATGATATCAATGGAAAACTGGGGAGCACATAGACTTTTCACATGGTCACAGCAAGGGATATCCAAAGTTGGAACACTAAGGGGAATAAGGTATTTTTTTAATAAATTCTCATGTTATTTATTTTGTTAAATTTACTTTTAAAATGAAGATACTATCATGGAATGTGCAGGATATCGCTAACAAGTTTACAAAAGACCAATTTCAAAATTTGATTAAAACTCAAAGTCCTGACTTTATTTTTCTCTATGAAACAAAAATATATGAAGATAGAATGATTTCAATAGCCCAATCTGTTCACTATCCAAATTATGCTTGCATTGATAGATTCAGGTATGCTGATGATCTTATTCGTATGTGGAAATATGGGATTGATACTGAAGTTATTGGGTATGAGAATACTATTAATATTTTGGTACAACCGTGTCCTAGTAATTCTAAGGCTCCAATTTCCTTTATGTATGGTTCTACTTACTCTAAACCTATAAAGTAAAAATGTCCAACAACCTTGGATAGTTATAGGAGATTTATATTTCCATTTAGTCAGGAATAATAATAGCTCTGATAATTGGGTTCAAAATGCTGTGAATGAGGATGGCTTAATGGATATTGGTTATGATGGTAGGAGTTACACTCGGACTAGTAATTCTTATGGCACAAGAACTAGGAAAGCAAGATTAGATATGGCTCTTAGTAATAATGACGTGTCTTTGAAATTTCATTCTGCTAAACCCTTGCACTTGAATTTTATTGCTTCTGATCATTGCCATGTGTTACTTATCACTGATCATATTCCTAAAAACTTATGAAGACCTTTTCTATGTTTTTTAGAACTTCGATTGGTCATAGTAATTTTAAGCATAGCCTTGAATCTTCTTGGAATATTGATATACATGGTAGTCTTTCTTATATATTGAATAAAAAATATCATAGTACAATAATAGATTTATCTCAGTGGAATGGAATGAAATTTGGAGATGTTCAGAAAAATATCAATAACTTTCAAAGAGACAACTCAAAATGAACCTAGCTCTAGTGAACAACATGCAGAAATGAAGGCTATCACTAGTGATTTGAAAAAATGGTACAAAATTCAGTCTGAGTTCTATAAGAGAAAAGTCTAGAGATAAATTTGTTTTTGAAACGGATAACAAGACTAGATATTTTCACACTATAGTAAATAAAAGGTTACATGCTAATTCTATCAATTCTCTTTGTGATGTTAATGGTAACTGGCATATGGAAAGAAATGAGATTGGTAATCTCCTAACTAATAACTTCAGTGTTGTTTCTTGTACTTCTAATCCTATTTTGAATGATCAGGATTTTTTCATTATTCCTAAGATTATATCTGTTTCTGATAATGATAAACTCTATGTTAAATGAACATGAAATTGAACTCGTGGTAAAAAAATATGCCTTCTTGGAGTGCTCCTGGTCCTGATGGCTTCCAAGCAGTATTTTATCAAACTCAGTGGCAGTTGGTTGGTAAAGATATTCTTGATGTGGTTTAAAGATTTTTTCAGAGTGGTCACCTGCCTAGAAGTCTAAATAGAACTTACATATCTCTCATTCCTAAGTATAAAGTTCCTAAGGTACCTTCTGAATTTAAATCAATTGGTCTCTGTAATGCCTCTTAAAAAATTATTTCAAAAATATTGGCAAATAGGATTAAACCACTTCTAAAGAAGTTGATTTCACTCTATCAAGCTTCTTTTGTTCCAGGAAGAGCCATTGATGACAATATAATTGTTGTTGATGACGATTCATTCTATGAAACATAAGGAAGGTGCTAGTGGAACTATGGCCATCAAACTTGACTTGTCAAAAGAATTTGACAGGTTAGAATGGAATTTTCTTACGAAAGTCCTTGAGAGTTTTGGATTTTGTTTTGAATTTGACAATCTTATTATGCAATGTGTTTCTACAACAAATATTAATGTTCTTCTTAATGGTTCTCCTTGTGATCAGTATGTACCAACTATAGGAATTAGACAAGGGGATCCTCTATCCCCTTATATTTTTATTTTAGAAATGGAATATCTTCCTAGGTCTTTGTTATCTGCTGAAATGAATAAATCTATTATTAGTATTAAAGTTTCTAGGAAAGCTCCTCCTATATCCCATTTTATTTTTGCTGATGATATACTAATATTAGGTCAAGCTGACATGAAGCATGTTGATAATATTTTACAGATCATTCAGAATTTTGGTAGTATCTCTGGTCAAATGCTCAATTTTAATAAATCACGTGTTTATTATAGTAAGAATCTGAAAAATATCTTGGTGCCCCATTGTTACTTGGACATTTTAAGGTAAAATCTTGTGATCCTATAGTCTAATCCTTTGATGCTAGACTAAATAATTATGTAGGTGCTACTCCTAATCAGGATGGTAGGTCTACTTTGATAAAATCTGTCTTGAACTATTTACCCACTTATAAAATGGGTTGTTTTAAAATTCCAACTACTCTGATCAGTAAACATGATTCTTTGCAAGGGAACTTTTGGTGGGGGCATAAAACTGGTAAAGAAATTAAATTCATAGCTTGGGACAATATTAGTAAGTCAAAGGATATGGATGGTCTGGGTTTCAGGGACTTACAAACTTTCAATGTTGCTCTCATCTGTAAGTTGGTTTGGAAAATCATAACTGAACATAATGAGTTGTGGGTTCAGATTTTGAATGCAAGATACTTTAGTAACTGTAGTATCCTTCATCTGGGAAAATTCAATGATAAATGCTCTTGGATATGGAGAGGAATCTATAGATTTATTGAGATCATTAAAGACAATAGTTTCTGGTCTATTTGTTAGAGCACTGCTTGGTCGAACTCGCAAGCGTTGCTACCTCAAGCTTGTTTGTCAAGTTTAGTTTCCAAAACTATAAGTCTTGATTTCTAATCTACTTATAGCTAAGTCTCGGATTAAGATAGTAACTGCAGTTGAGCATTACACTTCACGGCGTTCATCGATTGAAGACGAAGAACTACTAAGGGGATCTTGTTGAAATTCATCAACAAAAGGTATATATGTGGAGACTTGAACTCATCTATCACTCAAAAGTCTATCTACTCTATCTCCTATTTAACACAAAAGTCGTATAGCTATATAGACTTCGATTATACACATTTGATATTTCGAGCTGAGTTTAACATGCTTACATATTTCTCGAAATATGTGTTGGTAAGCTTTCGCTTTAACCAAATTCATCTTATATTCTTGACGAAAGTCAAAAGATGATCATGTGAAAATCTCCTGGTAACATCTTACATGATTTGTGTGAGACAGTCATTTGATGTAGACTCGGAATGTTTCGTATTGATCATTTGATCACGTGAAAATTGCTTTGAAGCTAATAATTTGTGTGAGACATCTATTGTCATCTTCTAAGAATGTTTCAATTATTGAATGGGATTTTAGAAAAATTAACCATGACTGGATATAACACATTATGCGTACTTGTATGCTAAACTTTTGCATGTTATTCCAAGTTCGGGAACCATAGTATGCATACCCGTATGCGTACTGGTTGGTTAATGAAAGTCCGGGAACTTAGTATGCATACCCGTATGCGTACATGCGTAAAGTTCATGTCCGTAAATTCAACTGATTTTGGAGGTATGCGTACCCGTTCGCATACTGGCGAACCCAAACTTAGTCCGACCACTTAAGTATGCGTAGCCGTTTGCATACTTGAGTAGGTTATGTTCTAAAATCGGTTTGTTCACGAACTAATACATTTATATATTAAAGAATGCAATCTTTTGAAAATCGTGGCTATAATGTTTATGAATTGATTCGAGTGAATCAAAATCGATTTTGCTTCAATTGTGTTTTGTATACTTCTATGAGAATATAAATAATTGAACAACTCTAGAACTAGTTTCATTTGAACTAGTTATGGTTAATATGCATAAGGTTGATATGAAAGTGTTCATATCGCAAACTTCGGTTAACTATTGTTGAGACAAAAAGGTTCACGCATTTAGGTACGGTTACTCATATCTAAATGAAGTCACTTTTCATTTGTGTGTAACAAGATAAGTTCGATCTAATGGTTGAAAGATATTAGCTTAAGTCTAATCAGGTTTTCATCTAAAGGTGAATATTGAATGCTTTGTTACAAAAGTAGCATTGATGGCAAACCCTTATTTGAAGACTATATAAGGGAGAACTCTAGCAACTGGGAAACCTAATACCCACACCTCCTGTGTGATACTAGTTGAGACTAGAGTCGATTCTCCTTTAACCTTAGGTTTTTCGAAAATCGTGTAGGTTAACAACTTGAAGACTTCATTGGGATTGTGAAGCCAGACCCAACTATTTTCTCTGTAGTTGCGTGTTCTGATCTTGCTGTTTTCTATCGTATTGATTACTATCTTCTCTAAGATTTGCTCGAGATTTAATCTCCGAGAGGCAAGATAAAAAGTAGTCACAAACATCTTCGTCTCATCGTTTGTGATTCCAGAATATCTTGTTTCGTTACCATACGATTAAGCTTATTGTGAGGTGATTGATATTACTAGGTTGTTCTTCGGGAATATAAAACCGGTGTATCAATTGGTTCATGTTCACCTTGATTTATCAAAAGACGGAATAAAACTTATAGGTATTTCTGTGGGAGACAGATTTATCTATTCAATAGACTTTTCTGTGTGAGACATATTGTTTTATCAAGTCTTCGACTTTGGGTCATAGAAACTATTAATTGTGGGTGAGATCATCTAAGGGAATCAAGTGCGCAGAGTCTTGCTGGGATTCAGAGGAGTAACGAACGCAATTGTACCTTGATCAATGTGAAATTGGTTAGGGATCAACTACATTCCATTTCGAAATTAACTTGGAGTAGGCTAGTTTCTGTAGCGGCTTAATAAAGTGTGGTGTTCAAATATGGACTATGTCCTGGGATTTTTATGCATTTGCGGTTTCCTCGTTAACAAAACTTCTGGTGTTTGTGTTATTTCTTTTCTGCATTATATTTGTTTATATAATTGAAATATCACAGGTTGTGCGTAGTTCAATTAATTAGATAATCCAACCTTTGGTTGTTGATATAAATTGATTGACACTTGAACATTGGTCTTTGGTATTGTTCAAGTTGTTTCACATAATAATCAGGCTCGCGAATTTCTATCTGTTTGATTTGCTGATTACATTGTGAAATAAAGATACAACTCTTGGATATATTTCCATTGATTGAGTCTGACTGTCTAGTTGATTCTATTGGAATTATATTGGAATTTGTCCATACAGATTGCCTAAATGAAATATTGGGTGAGGTTGTTATACCCCTCTTTTTCACTATTAGATGTGGAACTAAAATATTTGGCTTGATTGTTGAGTCATAGGATTAGATCATCCTCCTACTTCTGCTGAAGTTCTAGTTAATATTGTGTCCTATACATATGTTTCTAAATTATTTTATAATTATGCTAGAAACTGGAATGTTCATCTTATACACTATTTATTTTGATTCTGAATCTGCAAAAAGAATTCTAGATATGGATATGTCTGCTATTGGAAAGCATACTCTGATTTGGTTACCTGATAGGAGAGGTCTTTTCTCTGTTAAAAGTGTTTATAATGATTTAACTAGAAAGCCTAACAATATTGCAGGTAGTTGCTCGGTTCCTCAACAGGTTTGGAAACTTATGGAAAGTTCATTTACCACATAAAGTTAAATTTTTAGTCTGGAAATGCATTAAGGATATAGTTCCTACTAGAGATAAGATCTCTCGATATAAGAATGGGATTGAAGTGCACTGTAGTTTATATAATCATCTTATTGAAACTATTGATCACCTGTTCATTAACTATCCCTATGCTAAATCCATTTGGTTGGCTTTAAACATTAATGTAGGAAACATTATAGCTCAGCATGGTTCTTTTAAGAACTTGGTGATTTCTTGGTTTTCAACTGGTAACATTTTAACTTTTGGATCAGGTATCTCTAGAAATGATCTGAATAAGCTTCTGATGGGTGCAACTTAGTTCATCTGGATGGACATATGCTCTAAAGTGTTTCAAAATCTTAATCCCAATAGAATTTTTTCTCTGGATGGCATTATTGGTTATGATCATTTTTTTAATAGTTCTGGATCTTTGCAGGAACTGAGATGGAAATCCCCTGATAATGGTTTTCTAAAAATTAATTTTGATGTTTCTTTTGTGAAAGAAACACTTCAAAGTGGCATAGGACTGATTGTTTGAGATTTTCGGGCACCTGCATTGGAGTCCAAGAAAACTATTTCAATGGAGGAATGAAGGAGGGGATTGAAGTTGAGGAACTAGAGTGCAGAGCCATGAAAGGAGCTGCAATCTGGGCAACAACAAAAAGTCTCAATAATATCATATTTGAATCTGATGATGAAGCTTTGGTTAAGTCAATTAATGATTCAAACTTTTATGTTAACTGGATAACCAATCCTTGGTTTTAGATATTAGGTTTCTTCATAATAAGCTTGGAAACTGGAAATGTGTTTCGGTAAGAAGGGCCTCGGGCCTCTAATGGAGTAGCTGACAAAATAACCAAAAAAAGCTAGAAAATTGAAAGTTGATTTTCATCTCTCAAGTTTTCCCTCCAGAATGGGTAACTAGAGATACATTTGTAACTCTCCATTGATATAATAAAATTATGATTTTGAACCAAAAAAAATAAATATATATATATATGCGAACACCCGCAAGAATATACTTTATTCTTGAAAATTGCATTAATCTTATTTTGCAGGAAGTTTATATTGTGATAGTACCAAATCAACATCCAAGAACGAAATATATGCAGCCCGTTCTTTGATTATAAAACCAAGAAAACAAATTAACATCAACAACAGATAAGCTAGCTAGAAAGAATCTAAAACTAATTAAGAAGTTACAAGAAGCCATTAAATATTGTTTTAAGAACAGGAGGCATTAATGAAACATGGTTGACTGTTCGTCAATCGTATACAACTAAACAAAAAGAGATCGTAATTAAAAGAACCCTCATGAAAAAATTAAGTCCTGATAGGCAATATTTTTAGAAGCACCACTTACATATGAAGGTAGATATATGGTGGTTCCACTACTACATTTATGAGCTGAGAACAAGGAAGAGGAGCAGGAAGGCTAACCCTCTAGAAGATAATGTGATACCAATCGAGAGAGAGCCAAATAAGTAGTGATGGTGGGATTCTTCTATATAAATGTCGACATGAACTAAACTGAAGTTCAATCCAATCTTTCATTAGTTCTCCATTGTTTCTTCACATTATTAATTGATCCCTTAAACAGCTGATCGTAGATTCTTAACAAGATCCTTTACTGTCATACTATATTCAGCATTCATCTGCAAGAAATAAGACTGGGTTTTAATATGGGTATAGTCATGAACCATATGAAGGAAACATACATTTAAGCTATCTTAAAAAAAAAAAATTGTCGATCAAAAAAAGAAGATTAAGCAGCTAGTGACCTGTGCTGTTACGGTTATAGCAAGAAATGAATCATCAAAAGGGATGACATTTGAATTCATAATAGAAAGATGAAGTTTCTCAATCTGTGAAAGTATTTTAACAAACACTCCTTTACGTTTTTCGCAGTGAATTCTTATTAAAACATTCTTGTGGCAAACTCTTGCTTCGATTTCAGTTAGTGGCTCATCATGGGTGGATCCATCAATAGAGTTTCCGTTGGAGGAAGACAACTCGCTATCATCAGCATAAATTTGAGTTTTCTTCAGAAAGATTACTGATTCTACTGTTTTCTTTATTGTTTGTTCCTCAAATGTTTTCACTTTCTCTTGAAGCTGTTTCAAGTAATTTACAGCATCTCCAAGAACCGAAGATTTGTCCATCTGTGAGATTAGACACATAGATTATCAAAAAATTCACATCATGGTCTCATGATTGTTGTTCTTATTATCGTTCAATAACACCTATGATCAATTCGTATATGCACCCGGCCTAATGCTCGGATTCTGACTCAAAATAATGAGTGTGCTGAAGGACTAATGAGTAAAACTTCCATTCAAATTGTATGCATGGTTCAAAATTAAATCATAAAAAGAAGTAAAATTTGAAAGGAAATTCATGAGTGTGCTGCAAAGCTAAAGTACCTTTGTCAGGCTTGGAAGTACGGCTGATAAAGCTATAAACCGCTGGTTAAGCTTTTCTCTTCTATTCCTCTCCGCCATGACATGATCCTGAGTACAAGTCTTTTGGTTATTTTCCATAGCAGCAGCAGTCCTCTTTCTTCCTTGCTGGTTTCCTTTCAATAAAGCATTCGAGTTCTTTCCAGGAGAAACCACCTCTTGATCTTTAGGATTCACATGCTCAACTACGTTTCCATAGACCTGTGATGCTTGGAGAGGATCCGTAGGCGAGTTATGACCATTTTTACTCAAAGAAGAAATGTTGGATGGAGAAGAAGATTCGGGAGGAGATGATATATGCTGATTATTCCAACTATCAGTAGGTTTGAGGTTCTTTCCAGACCCCCGGTCAGCAGCAGTAGTAGTACTACTAGTTTCCATGTACATCGGGTAGGACAAAAAGCTTTGATTAGATGAAAAAGATTGTGTAGTGAAATCTTCTCCTCCAAGTCCAGCTAGTTCATCAATGGTGTACATGCATGTATGTACTTTTTTTTGATCGAAAGAGAAATTTTATTTAGAGAAGAAGAATGTACATGTAAATCTACCAGAGGTAGAATAGAAAAGGACAAATAAGCAAATTACAAAAAGATAGAGTTCCAATTTTGAATCTATGAAGACACAAAATCTTGTGTACCTGTTGTTGCTGCCCAAACTAAAATAGAGGATTTGACAGACAAAACCAGATCATCATCTGTTTTGTAAATATATTGTTCCTCAAAACGTCTGCAATTCCTTTCAATCCAAATTGTATTAACAACCGCTGATGGTATTAGATCCAAAATATAATTCCCTGTGGGGAAAAATGATTATGGTGCCAACTTTCTGCCAAAATTCTCATGGAACCCGGTAAAACCCAACTCCAACCTGTATTAGGCAGAATGCTCGACCAAATCTTATAAGCAATCTTACAATGTAAGAATAAATGATCCTGAGATTCTACACCAATTCCACACAGAACACAAGAATTATGGAGATCCATACCTTTGTGTTGCAAGATATCAATTGTATTCAGTTTACCGTGAATCAAACACCACATTAAGATATTAATCTTTGGTGGTATTACCGTCTTCCAAATGAACGAATAAGGAAAGTGATTAACTCCATCTTCTGCCACTAATTTAGCATATAATGATTTCACAGTAAAAACTCCCGTGTGGTTAAGTGTCCATCTGCGAGTATCCGTCAGATCATCTTGAGTAGGTGGATTGTCCCCTATAATGGTAAGTAGTGTAGCAAATTCCACCACCTCTGTATTTGAAAGAACGCGCCTAAAATCAAACTTCCAACCACCTTCTAAGGATATCATTGCAGCAACTGTTATATGTTTATCCCGGGAAAGCTTATAAAGATTAGGATGTGCTTTTGCTAATGACAAATCTCCACACCAAATGTCATTCCAAAAAGAAATTAAACTACCTGAATGTAAGTATAAGGTACAATTGGCACTCACAAGATTAGTAGTTTCCGCAATGGCTCGCCAACAAGAGATACCATATGTTGTAGCAATTTTACCGGGATTCCAATAAGAAAACTCTGATCCATATTTCTCCTCTATTATCTTGTACCATAGCTTTCTCTTTTCGACACCAAACCTCCAACAACATTTTGCAAGCAAAGATAAATTCATTAATCTCATGTTACACACACCTAGGCCGCCTTTTTCTTTAGTAGCGCAGACTAAATTCCAGTTAACCAAATGAGAAGTCTTTACTCCATCTTTATATTCCCATAAGAAATTGCGCATCTTCTTTTCGAGGATTTTAATAACATAAATTGGTGCTTTGAACAACGAAAAATAATATGTTGGAAGAGATGACAAGATGCATTTGATAAGAACGAGCTTACCTCCCTTTGATAAAGAAATACGTCTCCAGACGGATAATCTGGCGTCGAATTTCTCTATAATTGGGTCCCAAATTCTCTTCGAACTTGACCTAACGGCATTCCCAAATACTGGAAAGGTAAACAGTCTATTGCACAACCGAATTCCTCATCCCACAAGGCTAAGTTTGAGACTTCTCCAACAGAAATAATCCTTGTCTTGGCAGTGTTTACCTTTAAAACTGCAATGTACTCAAAACACTGTAAAGCTGAAAACAGATTATGTAATTGCTCCTTGTTATTTTCAACAAAGAAAATCGTATCATCTGCATAAAGAAGGTGATTCACTATGGTACTTGTAGGTGTGACTGAGAAACCGCTGAAAAGACCCTGATTCGCAACTCTATCTATATATCTGGAAAAACCCTCCATCGCAATGTTGAACAAAAGAGGAGAAACAGGGCATCCCTGTCGAACTCCCCTTGTACTTGTGAAGTAACCAAAAGAAGATCCATTAATTAAAACTGAAAATGATGAAGTAGCATAACAGAACCTCAACCAGTTGCGCCATTTTGAGGTAAACCCCATTTGAATAAGCACAGATTCAAGATAATTCCAATTTATTCTATCAAACGCCTTCTCCAGATCAATTTTGCATAAAATTCCAGCATTTCCAGACCTTAGTCTAGAATCTACCAACTCATTGGCTATTAGGGTACCATCGATAATTTGTCTGCCTTCGATATACGCGCATTGCACCGGGGATATGAGTTTATCCATGACAAGTTTGAGTCTCGTGTATAACACCTTGGCGATAATCTTGTAAACACTAGTAAGGAGACATATAGGTCTACAATCCTTGATTGTTTCGATGTGATCCTTTTTCGGTATAAGAGTAATAAAAGTAGAATTATGCTTAGAATTAATATTACCTGTGGTACAAAATTCATTCACCGTAGCCATAAAATCTCCTTTGATGAAATGCCAACACTTCTGAAAGAAAATAATTGGAAATCCGTCTGGACCCGGAGCTTTGTCATTTCCTAAGTCCCTGATGGCACGTACGACCTCATCTTCATTAAAATCATAATCTAAGATAATAGCTTCTGTAGCAGTGATGGAATCAAAATCAATCCCTTCTAAATCAGGCCTAATAATTTTTTCTTCAGTGAAAAGTGTCTTGTAAAAACCCACAGTATGTTCTTGTAACCTCTTCCTATCAGACACAAGTTCATTGCCGACATATAATTGCCTTATTTTATTGTATCTACGTCTCGCAGAGGCATTGCTGATGAAGAATGAAGTGTTTTGATCTCCCTCTTGTAGTCATTTGGTTTTTGATTTAATTTTCCATGACGTCTCCTCCATTTTAGAAATCCTTTCGAATTCCGCTTTATTTTGTAGATGCACATTCCGCTCTTCTTCTGTGAGAACATTATCTTCTCCTAGCAAATCTAGAGTTTGAATATCCGAGAGAATGATATTGAGATTTGTGGTTGTGTGTCCAAAAACTTCTTTGTTCCAGACTTTTAGCTTTTCTTTAAGTGCCTTTAACTTCAACCAAAGCACTGTACTAGGTGTACCTGCAAAACAAAAAGAAAGCCACCAATCTTCCAATAATTGTAAGAAACCATTCTCCATGAACCACATAGCTTCAAACCTAAAAGGACTAGGTCCCCAGGAAGGGTCAGAAATGTCTAGAAGGAGTGGAATGTGATCGGATGTAGGTTTGGCTTTAGCTAACTGGGTAACGAAAGGGTAATGTTGTTCAAAAGATGGGGAAATGAGAAACCTGTATGACCTGCACATAACCGAATTTGATTGTCCATTCGACCAAGTGTATCTTGCACCCTTCAGAGGCAAGTCAATGAGATCGTGCTCGACTATAAATTTGTTGAACTTTCTCATACTTCTTGTAATCCTCTTACAATTCTTTTTTCACCACACTTCACAATTGTGTTGAAGTCACCCTCAATACACCATGGAATATTAATCCAATATCTACAAACGTTATCGAGTTCTAGCAAAAATTCAGTCCTCTCCACTGAATTGTTTGGTCCATAAATGTTTGTAAGCACCCACTGGAAGTTATCATTCTTATTTTTACATAAAATTGATAGCGTGTAGTCACCGACAAGTGAATCACTTACTTCCAAAAAATCTCTATCCCAGAGAATTAACATGCCACCGGAATTTCCTACCGATTGTTGTAGAGTCCAACCTACATTCTTATACCCACATATTTGCTTAATATCCCAAGAGGAATACTGCATCATCTTTGTCTCTTGAAGAATAATGATAGGAGCTCTAATCATCTGCATGAATTTATGAACCACCGTTCTTCTTCTATTGGAGTTCAATCCCCTTACATTCCAAATAAGAATTTTAAGATTCATTTAAAACAAACTTGAATTTACCGACCTCTTTGTTCTGGATGTTGGTGAAGAAATCACCTCAATGGACATCCCCAGTCTTCTTAGCTCATTCCTCAACTTCCTTGGTATAACCGGAACTAAGTGATCATTGGAACTCGTATCATCCGAGAGGTTTGCTGCTAAAGAATTACCATATGAAACATTATCATCTACCAAGTTTGCTGCTACTGGATCATAGCCCGGTGGGTATTCCAGTGAAGTACTATCAGTGTCATATGCGAATTCTTTTGATGCATGCTCAAAGCCCGGTGGAATTTCTTCTACTGTTTGTTTGTTGTCGTCTTCCAAAGATAGAAAAGAATTTTCCAAACCCAATAAGGGTAAAGAGAATTGTCGTTCTTCATGAACAGGTACAATATCAACATCCTCTATACTGATAAAGTTTTGAACAACATAATCCTTATGTATTTGTTTCTTTATTGGTAAAGTTGGAATTGGTTTGAGGAAGGACCTGAATTTGATACCTTAGAGATGAGGTATTTCTTTGTGTGATTTTCCATTGCTGGAAATCCAATACCCAGTGTAACACCCAGTGCAAAGAGACGTTTAACTTCTTTCATTATCCAAATTGGAATCGAAATCTGAGTCCTTGTATGCTGTGGTGATGCAATCTGTGGCTGCAGTAAGTTGTTGATGTTTCTGTAAACTTTCGTAACTTCTTTTAGGTGTTTGAATGAAGTTGGTAGATGAAGATATGTTTGTTTAGTTGATAGGTGAAAGCTATAGGTTTAGGGTTTTGAAAGTTGACAGATGTTGGTTTAGGGTATTGTAGGTGAATGGATGTGGGTTTGGGGTATTGAAGAAGGTCATGGATGATTGTTTTGAGGTTGAAGGCTACAGGTTCAACAGATTCTACTACTTCAGGTATCATATTATCTATTTGATATGCATGGATCGAATTATCTGTTGCATGAATTGCATGGATTTTGAAATCAGTCGGACAATCTTCTACTACAATTATTTCTGGGACTGTGAGTTTGAAGGATTCCGTATGACTCACCACATCAATGTCCATATCATCATCCACATCAGTCGCCACTGCAGATACATTGGATGACAGCTCCGCATATTGGAATTTTTGCCAGACCTGGACTACAGACTTTCGTGTGGCTTTTCTCGATCTTTTTTTCCTTTTTTTCCTGAGTTTTTTAACCACCGTAGAATTACTAACATCTTTAACTTCCGCGATATTAGCACCAGAATCCCTTGATTGAGAATATTCCCTGCATGCATCCGCTATTATATTGGCATTCTGGTGAGTCTTCCTTTTTTTGGTATTAATGATATCCCGCAAATCATGTGTAACTGATATGCAGGGATCTTGACCTCTCAACGGTGTAATCATGAAACTACAGTCAGCGTGAGAAGACTTTCCAGTTATTGCAATATGTGCAGTAAACATTTGATTACCACAAAAGATCTTCATTACTCGTGGGATTGCATTAATACCATTCATATTTCTGATCTTCATTCGCATGGCTTGAAGGTTGGAAAGCTTAAGGGTATGTTTGTCGATCAAAAGTAACTCACCATAGATTTCACCAATAGCATGAATGAGTTTCAGAGACAGTAATGAAACGGAATTCCCACAATTTCAATGTTAAAAACATAATGATGTTCTGCCACACTACCCCAAATCTTGTGATGCCATCGGAACACAAAATAGCTAATGTTGTTTACAATGAACTGGAACTCAAGATTTTCCTTGGAGAAGTTTTCATCAACATAGAAGATAGCCTGTGTTAAATTGATCGGGAATAGCTCATATGGTTTCGGAATATTGAGTTCAAAACAAAGCAGTTTACCAATTTTCGACCATGAGTTAACCTTGTCAGAAGAAGAGATCACAAAAGCCTTATCCCATTCTCCTAAGTTTGCTGAGTTATGGTCCATGTGTATGAATTTTCCATATTTGGAATTTTTTGTTTTGACAGATGATGGTTCTGCATACCGGTCACAGGTAAATGGTGAAAGTTTTTGCTTGGGATGATGCTTTGGTTTGTTAGGTTTTGAATTCTGGTGGAACAGGGATTGTGCATATGTGATGTTAGGTCTTGTGAAATTCTCAAATGAGGTGGAATGGTTTTGTGGATAAAGTAACTGAGATTTAGGTTTTGACAAAGATGAAGAAAAATTGATGATGGATTCCATTACATCATCCATGTTAAACCAGCCTTCGAAACGTTCTCCAGATGGAATATAAAAAGAAACGGGGTATGCTTTTGGGTTTGGCCTAGATAAAAAAATCTGAAGATAATATCCCTTATCATTGGCTAGTTTCGTTGCATTGAACCATTGCTGATTATCTTCATATTTCCAGACTTTTCTTCCAAGATCTCCATTCTTTGCTGCTTCAAAGAGTAGCTTCTGTAAATCAATGACAAGGCTATGGGTGAAAGAACCACTAAGTTTTCCATGTGAATGAAACTCAGTTAAGGTAATGGTCGAGGATGGAGTGGACTTACTACAGGTTATTCTAAAAAACTTCCTATCAATTGTGATGAAACGTTGTTCTGAGGACATGATTCCTATGGGTTTTAATGGATCTAAGGCTAGGAAGCTAAGGGATCTAAGGGATCTAATCACTAACAGGGATGAAGAATGCTACGGTTGGAGAATGGTTAGAGAATGGATGTGAGAGAAACATGGTTGAGAAACTAAGACACTGTTGTGTTTACCTGCAAAAGAAAAAGACTTGTACGTCGATACAAGTTTGATCCTCCATTGATCAGATCGAAAGAGTTTAATGATGATTTTATGAGATGAGATGCTAATCAGTTGACGAGCTCTTTATTATGGTCGAAAAAGATTTATAATAAGATCCTTGAATAGCTAGCTAAATTATTTGTGAGTTGTAAATTGTTTTACTGTAGCCGGGGATGCATAGAAGATATAACTCTTGTTTTATACCTCAAACCCAGCTGCTTAACCACTTTAATTCCGTCACATACTGTACATCTTCTTGTCTTTCTTCCCAATATCCTACTAGCTCGCGCGAATCAGTAGTTCTCTTCTACAAAAGATACGTTAGACATGCGAATAATCCATACTCAGATATCCAGATGGGAATTGCCCGAATTGGGGAGGTAGTCCACACGATTGTTTGATTATAGTTTATTTTAGTTTGAAACTATATATTCAACTAATATAATACTAATTTGATTCTGTAGAGAACAGCTCGAGCAAATCATTTTCAAGTCTTATTTTATTTAATTTTTTGGAAACAAATAATATAAGTTTCTATCTTTTACAAACATAAACAAATTATTATGTGGTCCATGTGCGCTATAAATGAGGGCTAACCAAGTCCTACTATTGGACTAGCTAGCCCGTTTAGCAATATAGCCAACTAAACCGGTTGTTCACATCAACAAAGTAATCAAACAATTGATCAATTCATGGCAGAAGATGTAAACCGTTTTGTTGTTATTTTTATTTTTATTTTTATTTTTTTATATGAAATTGGTATCTATAAGATATTTCGGATATTAGATATGTATTTTTTTTTGCTATCATTTGAAGTTGCTACAGAGTGCTTAAGTACTTGCTAATAATCATAAAGTAATCAATTTATTTAGTGTATTCTTGCAAATATAACGGAAATGCTAGTTGCCTTCATATTCTCCATTTCCCTATAATCTAAGTCTCACATTCATATCGAGATTCGCATTCAGGTTTAGGTGGAGTTCACCATTCCCCTAACGTGGGGTTTAGATTGTAGGGAAGAAAATAGGGAGGTGGAGATTAGGGAGTCAAATAGCATTGCCGCAAATATAACACATAGTTTGTCTCATGGTGTGCACACCGAATGTGATGTTGTCAGATGGAGCGAAAAAATGAACCGTGAAAAAACTAAAGGAAAACGGTCTCTCTCACATGTTTGTTGGGACCCACCCCTTGGGGATTAACAAAGAAAATAAAAAGGCGTTGGTGATGTTAAATTGTTAATCACTTGTTTGTTGGAACCCATGACCACTAGCTTGCTAACTAAGGCTTCAACTATTGATTTTTCCTTACGCCCTATTATAATTGTAAATTCTCGGTATCTTTATAAAAGTAAAATTAAATATACATATTTGCGCAAAATCATTCAACACGATTTCTTTCAATCCTTAGGCATTGTTGTATATTTTTACTATATTAAGAATATGACCATAATATATTACGAATATAACCATAAAATATGGATTAAATCATAATACAATGCAATATAACTTTTAAAAATATACTTTCTATTAATTTGATGTATCCCGAATTTTTATTACCGAACTCATATCTCAAAAACGAATTATACACGTACGTATGCCGTTCCGAACTACTTCCGAACAATGAACCATTGACCGTATTTTTGATTGAATTCGATTTACACAAATCCGTATAATTCCTGTACGTATGTCGTTCCGAACTCTACTCCGTACCTCGAATTACTAACTAGGCGTGAGAGAGGTAGTAACAGAGAAAATAAAAAGGCGTTGATGATGTTAATCACTTGCATACTTGACCACTAGCTTGGTAACTAAGGCTTCAACTATTGAGCTAATCACTTGTTGTTGTATATTTTTACTATATTATTAATATAACCATAAAATATGGATTAAATCATAACGCAATACAATATAACTTTAAAAATATACTTTTTATTAATATGATGTATCCCGAATTTTCATTACCGAACTAATATCTCAAAAACAAATCATACATGTACGTATGTCGTTCTGAACTACTGCCAAACAACGAACCGTTGATCGGATTTTTGACCGAATTCGATTTACCCGAATCCGTATAATTCCCGTACGTATGTCGTCCCGAACTCCACTCCGTACCCCGAATTACTAACTAGGCGTGAGAGAGGTAGATTTGGCGTGGTTTTTTCCATGGTATGTTAACAATTTTTGTTCTTAAATTTGGAAAGGTTCACACCAGGCAGTTTCTACTTTTTACCTTGTACACACGCATTATTATTACAAGCTTTTGTCCATACATCATGTCATCATCCCTATTCCCTACCTAGTGAAAAAGCCAGCACTTCCCATTGTAATATAATTAAAAAGGGGGTATTTTACATAATGCTCACATTCTCTTAATTGGTTTCACAAAATGATCACAGCTTTAGTTAGTGTTTACAAAGTGATATATTTCCATCCGACTTAATTGTTTTGAGAAAAATAGTTTGAATTTTGTCTTAAATACCCCTCTAGAGTTCTTGAGGTGATGATGGTGGTGGCGGCGGTGGTGGCGGCTATGCCCAAGAAAGGAAGTGGTGAACCCTTTTAGGGAAGGTGTTGAAACCATCCTGAATGCGGGCTGAAGTTCCGGTGCAATGTAAGGATCCTGATCTATTTCACCATCAGCAGCAGCAACAAGCAGTAGCACCACCGCCACCTGCAAGCAGCAACACCACCACCAGCAAGAAGCACCGCTGAAAGGTTAAGCTCCATCAAAACCATCAAAGCCATTCTTAAACATACATGCAACACCCTGTAATTATCCAAAAAACTTTATCATTACCAATCTAATCTAGGGTTTCAGAAGAAAAAAATCCCCAATTTCAGAAATTTAGGGTTTTTAAGAAAAAAATCCCAAAACTAAAGTTTCTGAATCGAAATTGGGATTACATGTAATCTTATGAAAAATCAAAAAGTTATAGAAAAAGAAAAAATCCCCAAGATTTTCTTTCACAAATTTAGGGTTTATGACGGAAGAAACAAAATCTAAAAATTAAGGGTTTCTGAATCAGACTTATAAAAGAGTAGAGGAGAAGAATTATTACCTCGTAATGGCTATGAACATCTTGAATATAGAAACTAACAGTGATCATCAACTTGAAACTGATGAAACCAATATTTCTTTTAACTCGTGATGAAGAAGAGAACCCTAAACCAGCGATGAAGAAGAAGTCTCGGTTCGACTATATAACTACATACGCTCAAGTTCACCTCACCATTCTCTCCATTGTTGCAGAGAAGAAGTTGCAGAGAAGAAAATGTAGAACAAAAGCGGCGGGTGAATGAGGAAGGAAATAGAAATGGAGAGTTATATTTTAGGTTTTCACCCAGTTTGATCAAACGGCGTAAACTTCTTAGAGATTTGCAAAATCGATGGCACAATCGTAATTGACTTTGTCCAGGGACAACTAGGTAATTCAAGCACCTGATATAACTCTGACGAGCCACATAACTCTCCAGTTAGTTGTATAGTGACTAGTATGTAAATACTCTGTAACACTATAACTCATTTGTGAACCGGAATTACAAAGTGGGACTGTTTTTGTAAATACCCATTAAAAAATGACGACACGTGATTTGAATTTGGAACTCTTCAAAATTAATTTTTTCTCTTGTAAATGAGGGTTGTTAAAAATATTTGGAGACCGCTAGACAATACGAAATAGGACGGTTATAAAATAAATTCAACAACTCCTTGTAGGCTTTATCCATATATTTATATAGTGGCTAATCTATCATAGATTAATTACAATGACTTTAGTTTAGTAACTTTTAAGTTATGAATTAAAGTTAGTTGGAGAATTAGATCAATTCTTATGGAACAAATCAAGGACTCGATTATTGTGACTCAACAAACGCTCTAAATGGATGGGTAAACCTGTAAATTTGAGGTGACGTGTGACAGATTTTGCGCCGCGAGGCTAGTGTTATGTTGCACGACACAATTTCTATCGCAGCTCGGTACGTTATGACGCGCGGCACAACTTCTATCATAGTGCGGTGAACGTATAGTTGCACGACACATGTTGCATCGTCCAACGACTCTCTTTAAATTCTCTATAAATACTTACCATTTCCCACAATTTAGATTACACCTTCTCCACACCTTTTCTAATCATTTCTAAATTTTTGTCAATTTCAAATATCTTGCCAAAATAATTTGCAGCAAAGATCATCTAGATCATCTCGAGTTTCCGGTAGAGTTCGTTGTTGGAAATATTTAATAAGAGAAGATGAATCTATTTGTAGAAAATCTGTGTTCTTTTTGATTGATGTTATCAATGGCACGCACAACATCAGGGTGCAACCTGTTTGCAAAAAAAAAATTAAGAACTTATACCAAGAAACTGGAACTTCGACCACCGTGATAGATATGGACTGCCTCGTCATTTTTTATTCTATCAATGAAGAAGTTGTTGGATATGTATCTACGATCATGAAAGTGAATGGATGCAAAAGAAGTAGTAAAACTGAAGCTGGTGTAGTAAGAACAATTTAAGAAAATTAAATTTAAAAATTAATTTGCTAAACTGTTATGATTTTCCAATTTAATTGTTTTCCTAAATTACAGGAACAAACATGTAAAGAACAATGGTAAAGATCCACAAAAATAGTTTTCAATACGAAAGTTGTTATTGGCAACTTAATCCATATTTGTTGGAGGGTAATTGACCATCAACTAGATCTTCATTAACCTTTATTTCAAAAACATTTCAAAACAGCATACATGTTCTTCTCCTAAAACCACTTCACCCGAAGAGAATGAAAATCAAAATCAACATATCATTTAAATTCCAATTCTCGAATTCATAACACTACCAAACAACGAAGAGGTGGGGGTCAGAGAACCGCAAAATTAATGTGAAAAGAAGCCCAATAAGATTAATCTTTATCAACATGAGTTTAACATGGTCAAGTACATGGAGGATGAGTGTAAGGCAGAACAAGCATGATTAGCACAGTTTGGTTTCGTGGTAAAATATCCAGGAGCAAAATAAACATGCATCAGCTTCTCAAGGTAAAAATTCCTCTCTCACCACGCCTGTCTTCTTCGAAAAACTACTTTTATCTCTAAAGGCCTAGGTAGTATCCCGCAATATAATTGCAAAAAGAAAATGCTGGGCTTCTTTTAGCCTCAACTGAGTCTTTATTTAATTATGGCAGAATCTCCTTATAATTTTCTTCCTTTTTCTCGTATAAAGTCATACCAATTTTCACTTCCTCTTCTGAAAAATCGAAATCAAATTTCATGGTGGAAAAAAATAGATTGAGCAGCTTGAGAGAAAATTGATTTCTGTCAAATAGATTGAGTGAAATTGAGACGGTGTGATTTGAGAGAATGAATGGTGGAAAATTTCTATAGAAGTGAAAATAATCGCGGGGAACTAGCGGTTGGCAAAATAAAACTAGTCGCGTGACCAAACTTCAGTCGTTCAGTTGATTTTACCATAGTGGAGAACTGCATTTATTCATCTATCTGGTTTGACAAATTTTTATTTTTAAATATTGGTATAGAAATTGCCCTCGGAATTGTAGACTTTTAAAGAGAGGGAATGTGTTAGGTTAGAAGAAGAAGAAAATTTGGGGAAACAAAAAAGGAACACTAGATTTTAGAGATTGTAGAACAGTTACAATCGAAACGGGGAATTAGCTTATGATTGTTCGTCAAAACATAGCAAAACATAAAAACATTCACGTTTTTGAGAAATTTTTATAGCTTAAAATCTGCAGAGTCAAAACATTTTATCCTGACAATTATTCTTAATCGGTCATCAAATGAAGAACACCTGCCCATTGTTCGTGGTGTTCTTTATTCATGAAATTGGTCAGAATTAAACCACTACAATCGGCAATAAAATGACAAATACTTGTCGATTAAGGTACTTAAGCAGTTCAATAAAAATGGGCTACAATATAATCGGCAACCAATAATATAATTATCTTCCCGATTTTCGTAATTTTTTGAGATAGAACATTTGTCTAGTGTTGAGTTATGATCGGCGAGCTAGTGTTCTTTCTTTTTGTTGCCTATTGAGGTATTTGAGAAGTTCAAAAGAGAAAAAAAACTATACTATAATCGCAAATGATTAGTCCCTAGATTTGAGAAAGATAGGCTTGTTTGGTTTTGCACGATAATTAAGACTTTAATTGTTCGAGCGATTTTTTCACGTTTGTTCCTAATTTATCCTTGTAAAATAATTATCCATTTCATATTTTAATCAGAAAAACAAGAGAGAGAAATGGTCCCAAATTTATTAAAAGATAGAGATATGGTCCCCTAATATGGGCAAGCTTGTCTTTTGCCTATCATTTTTAGGGGGCATCCCGAAGGAATTAGGGACGACTTTTTTATTCCCATCTCATAGGTGTGGTTATGGGATGCCCTAATGGTTAGAAAATACTTATAATCGGTTGTCTAGTTTTGATTTTATCTACTGATTATGACTTTTTTTCTCTTCTTTGATTTGTTTAGAAAAAAAATTAAGTTTGGGGCTACTATCACAATCAGTAAATAATAAACATCACAAAACTACCGATTGTGAAAATAGAGAAATTCAAAATTCCATCGGTTTTTGAAAATTTTGAATATGAGGCGACTACCATAATCTTTAGATAATTAACATCAAGAAACTACCGATTGTACAATCGGTAGGCAATTAACATCAAGAACCTACAGATTGTGAAAATAGAGAAATACAAAATTCCACTAGTTTTTGAAAATTTTGAATTTGGGCTACTACCACAATCGGTAGATAATGAACATTACGAAACTACCGATTGTGAATATAGAGAAATGCAAAATTCCACTAGTTTTTGGAAATTTTGAATTTGGGGCTACTACCACAATCAGTATAGATAATGAACATCACGAAACTACCGACTGCATAATCGGTAGATAATAAATATTACCAACCTACCGATTGTGAAAATAGCGAAATGAAAAATTCCACTAGTTTTTGAAAATTTTAAATTTGGGGCTACTACCACAATCGGTAGATAATGACCATCACGAGACAACCGATTGTACAATCGGTAGATAATGAACATCACGAGACTACCGATTGTGCTTATCTATTTGAACAGAAAGGTATAATAGGTAGATAAAGTACTATAATATTATCTACCTATTCTGAGACGTTAATGGCGCTGAATGAATTCAATCGTCTCTCTAATTAGTATTGAACCTTCAACATGATATTTCTAAACTTCTTCTTCATACATATCCATGTTCGTTGTTGATTTAAGAAAAAATGGTTTTCTCCATGTTTTCTTGTTTTTTGCTTCTTCTTCTACAAACCTGAAAAAACGGGGTCTAACAACCGTACACAATATTTCGCTTACCAATCTGTATGGAATAACTCCAATATAATTCTGAGAGCACCAACTAATAAAGCGATCTCAATCAAGAAATATATCAAAGAGTTACATATATGTTTCTTAATGTAATCAGCAAATCAAACAGATAAAAATCTATGAGTCTGATTATATGAGAAACAACTTGGACGGTATCAAAAAGCAATATCCAAGTGTCAATCAATTTAATCAACTACCAAAGGTTGGATTCACAATTTATTGAACTTACGCACAACCTGTGATATTTCAATTATATAAACAAATATAATGCGGAAAAGAAATAACACAGACACCAAAAATTTTGATAAGAGGAAACCGCAAATGCAGAAAAACCCCGGGACCTGGTCTAAATTTGAACACCACACTGTATTAAGCCGCTACATACACTAGCCTACTCCAAGTTAATTTCGGACTGGAATGTATTTGAGCCCTAACCAATCTCACAGTGATCAAGGTACAGTTGCGTTCCTTACGCCTCTTGAACCACGCCGGATTCTGCGCACTTGATTCCCTTAATTGATCTCACCCACAACTAAGAGTTTCCACGACCCAAAGTCGAAGACTTGATAAACAAATCTGTATCACATAGAAAAGTATATTGAATAGATAAATTTGTCTCCCGCGGATATACCTATGAATTTTTTTCCGTCTTTTGATAAATCAATGTGAACAGGAACCAATTGATAAACCGGACTTATATTTCCAAAGAACAGCCTAGTATTATCAATCACCTCATAATAATCTTAATCGATTAACAAAACCATATATTGTGGAATCACAAATGATGAGACGAAGATGTTTGTGACTACTTTTCAATCTTGCCTATCGGAGATAAATATCGAGCAAATCTTAAAGAAAATAGTACTCAATCACAATTGAAAACAACAAGATCAGAACACGCAACTACATAGAAATAATTAGGTCACAATCTCAATGAAGTCTTTAATTCGTTAACCTACTGGGTTTTAGAAAAACCTAAGGTTAAAGGAGAATCGACTCTAGTCGCAACTAGTATCACATAGGAGGTGTGGGGATTAGGTTTCCCAATTGCTAGAGTTCTCCTTTATATATATTTCAAATAAGGGTTTGCAATTAATGTTACCTTGGTAACAAAGCATTCAATATTCATCGTTCGATGAAAACCTGATTAGATTCAAAATAATATCTTTCAACCGTTATATCGAACTTAGATTGTTATACAAATATGAAATGTACCAATATTTAGACAAAGGTAACTATACCTAAATGTGTACACTTAGCTGGTTCAACAATAGTTAACCGATGTTAGCCATATGAGCACTTTCATATCAACCTAATTCATCTTTATCACAACTAGTTCAAATGACTCAAATGAAACTAGTTAGAGAGTTGTTCAATTGTCGATTTTGATTCACTCAAATCGTTTCATAACCTACTCAAGTACGCAAACAGGTACGCATACTTAAGTAAACGGACTGAGTTTGATATCGCCAGTACGCGAACGGGTACGCATACTAGTACACTTCCAAGCTCCAGCAGAAATTCACGAAACTTGAACTTCCGCAAGTATGCTTACGGGTACGCATACTTAGTTCCCGGACTCCCATCAACCAACCAATACGCGTACGGGTACGCATACCATGGTTCCCGGACTTGGACTTTATACAAATGTGAATGCACACACTATGTTTATATCCAATCATGGTCACATGTTCTAAATCCTCATTTCAATCATTGAAATATTCTTAGAAGACGAGAATATCTATCTCACACAAACTATTAGCTTCGAATAAATTTTCAAGTGATAGAATGATCAATACGAAATATTCCGAGTCTACACCAAATGATTGTCTCACACAAATCATGTAACATGTTACAAGGAGATTTTCACATGTTCATCTTTTGACTTGCGTCAAGAACAAAAGATGAACATGGTTAACGTGAAAGCTTACCAACACATATTTCGAGAAATAGATAAGCGAGATAAACTCGACTCCAAATATCAAATGTGTATATTTTAAGTCTATATAGCAATACGACTTTTGTCTCAAATAGGAGATAGAATAGATAGACTTTTGAGTGATAGATGAGTTCAAGTCTCCATATACCTTTTGTTGATGAAGTTCCACAAGTTCCCTTGAGTAGTTCTTCGTCTTCATTCGATGAACGTCGTGGAGTCTAAAGCTCAACTGCACTTACTATCCTAATCCGATATTTAGCTATAAGTATACTAGAAATCAAGACTTATAGTTTTGGAAACTAAACTTGACAAACAAGATTGAGATAGCAACGCTTGAGAGTTTGACCGAGCAGTGCTCTAAAAAAAATTAAAATAAATTTCCTTTATATAAAAAATTTCTCCCTATTGTAAACTAAACTACCATTTGTCAAGGGTAAAATTGATATTATGAAAAATAAGAGAGAAGGGGTGACTTCGTTTTAGGTTTGGGTGACCCTATTTTGCTTTATTAGTCGTCCTAATTCTTTAAGATGGTGGAAAACATTTAACTTTGCTTTGATGGAAACAAGCCTATCTTTTTTGACATACATATAATAAAAGGATGGTTAAAAGGGAATATTGATGGTGCCTTTAATCATGTCTCTATGGTTAATAGTGTAGGATATATAATTCGTGATGCTGTGGGAAAATTAAATTTTCTTTTTGTTTCTGCTATAAATTCTGAATCTTACGGTTAGAGAGAGAGAGTTAGTGATGACGTGGCGGGCGAAATCAAATTCAGATCTTGAACATTTCTTCCACGACGGCCTCCTCTTTCTCTCGATAATCAAAGTTTATTGATTCGAAGTTCTGTGATTGTTATTCAATCAAAACCAGATTCAAGTGAGTTTCCATCATTGGAGGAATCATATGTTAAGAATGCAAATTTGATTTCAAACCCTAGAATGGAAAACATTTCATAGCGGGTTTGGGGGGTGATGGAAAAGGTTTAAATCATACCCAGATGGTTATTCTTCCAGTTCAAGTAGGTGTTGTTAAGGATTTGAAGAACCCTAATTCGAATCAACAATGGAGAACTCTGTCTCTCATCCCCAAAGATGCATTTCCGGTTACTCCATAAAGTTTACACCTGCAGTAGAAATTAATGGGAAAGTTCTTGTTGTTGCTCAAACAGATGTATCCTCAACCAGAATGAAGATTTGTGAAAACTTGGTGGTTGGATTTTTTGTAGGGAAAAGACTCTCTTTTGCAGCAGTCCAATTAGCAGTTGGCAAGCGCTGGATATTCAAACAAGATGTAAGTATAAAGATTTATGAGGATTGTGCTTTTATTTTTGAGTTCAGGAATGAAGAGGATCGCATGTTAGTACTAGATACTGGATCCTTGCACATCTCAGGTAAACTGTTTACCTTAAGACCATGGTCTCATCTACTGGAAAAGAGTACTGCTGAGGTAAAATCAGTCCCTATATGGGCAAAGATATATGGTGTTCCACTTCATATGTGGGACTCAGATGGATTAGGTATGATTTTTAGTTATGTAGGGAAACCCTTCCTTGCTGATGAATGTACCATCAACCATACTAGGCTGGCATATAAAAGAGTGTGCATCGAAATAGATTTGGATTTTTTCTTATCCTGAAAGCATACCTCTGTTGATAGATGGCAAGATTGTCACGGATCTTCATGTTGAGTATCAATGGAAGCCGCAGAAGTGTGATGTTTCTAGGCTATTTGGTCATTCTACCAAGGATTGTGGGAAAAAAAAAATAACAAAGGGGGATCAAAGAAGGTTTGCGAACCTGCTGAGCATGAGTATGGTGGCAATAAGGGTGATAACAGAGGGTCAGTTGAAACTACTCTCACTGGTAGAAGTGAAGCATGTGTGGTGGTAGTGCAAAAGTGGTTGACGTTGTTTCCTTGGGTGTGGAAGCTCCGGCCACAGATCCAGTTGCAGCAATTGTACCAGCTCCATAGGAAAGAACAATATCTTCAATGCCAACAACAAAGTCTGCACCAGCGAAGAAGACTGTGATAAGTCCCTCCCGTATAGTTTTAGATAAAACTATCACCGGTAACTCAGAGAAAACAAATAAAGAGGAAGGGTGGACAGTTGTAAAAGAGAAGAAGTTCTCACCTTCTAAAGGTGAACAACATAGAGAGGCAAGTAGTGTCAAGGTGACACCAACAAAGAAAGGTGCATCTTCCCTAGATTCTGGAAGTAGATAGAAGGAGGTACACTGTAGCCCCTCTACTTTTACTAGCAAGAAAGTTGATAATGTGACTGGAAAGAAACTAAAGGAATTTGTTACAGTTGAACATAGTTCCAAAGATGAATACATTTCAGAGGCGGCATTTGATAGGTTCAATAGCCACTTATCCATGGAGGAGAAAATTGAGAAGTTAGATCGAAGGTCTCAACGTGAACTAGGAAGGTTGAAATGAAATGGTGAAACTTTAGGAAGAGCCATAGAACCCATAAAAAGAAAATTTAGGTTGTTAATCTCCTCTTCCCCTCTTTCTTGGTGTCGTGTTTGTTTGATGGTTTTGGGGATGGATGTTTTCATCCCTTCTTGGCCATCTTAGTATTGTTATAGCCTTTTGGATTTTTTCTTTTGCTTTTGGTGCGGTCAGCCAGCAGGTCTCAGTGCAGTCCTTCTAGACTCACATTTCGTATCGCCTAGGCGTCTTTCTCTGTTTCTTTTTACCTTTTTAATAAGATTTTAACCTTTTTCGCAAAAAAAAAATAAATCTGAAGCTTACTCTCCAGAAGAAGCAGAAATTATAGCAATTTGGGCAGTTTTGAAGAAAGCAGTGGAGCAGCAGTTTACTCACTTCATTGTAGAAAGTGATGCCAAATCTCTAATTGACCAATTTACATAAGGAAATTGCGAAGGCAATCAAAGGACGTATGCTTTGTTTAAGGATATTTCTTTTTTCAGTTATAGTATTGTTTCTTGTATCTTTGATTTTTGGTCTAGATCCTGTAACAATATAACACATTCCTTAGAACAGTTCATATGGACTCAACAAACTTGGAGTTTGTTGATTTTGCTCCCACTATGGACTCAACAAACATGAAAAATGGATGTACAAACCAACAAATTTGTTGGTTTATAGAGTGAGACGGAACATGTAGCGCGCGCTTGATGGAAGGTCGGGCGAGCTTGGCACCAACGCTGGCGCTTGATTTACCAATGCTGGAGCTTGAGCCAACAACGCCGACGCTTGTCATTCCATCGCCCGTTGTTAGTTCACACGCCAGCATCCTTCGTATATGTGCCGAGTTTTACATAAAAGCGCCAACGGCTGAATTTGGACGGATGAAAACTCTTGTGATCTAATGACTATAATTTTTGAGTTCTATAAATACTCCTCATTTTAACTCTAAATTCACACATTCTTCACTCTCAAATCATCTACAAAGATGCCTCCCAGAGTTCGTTGTGTTAGATTCACTCAACAAGAGGATTTAGCTATCTGTAGAGCCTTTGTTTTTCACAAACAAGATGTTGTCTTAAGTAATGTAGCCGAATCGACGTTGACTTTCTGGGAGAAATTTTACCGAATGTTCACCGTTGAAATGGGGAACATCAATGGACGTGATTCTCACGGATTGTCGCATCGTTTTAGTTCAATTAGTAGGAATGTATAGGAGTTCGTCGCTTTACTAATTGAGAATCACAAAAATAAGCTCAACGGTGAAACCGAACATGAAGTGAAACCCAGAACTCTAGCGACGTGGGCAGCATCTTAGGGTGGTCGTCCTTTAGACATCCATGCTTGTTTCAACATTCTTAGGGTGCTCAAAAAATACGATCCCTACATCGCCCTAAGAATTCTACCACCCGCCGAGAATTGACGCCTATGTAGTAGTTGTTTTAATCTAATGTATTTCTTTTATTCTCATGTATGATGTGGTTGTTCAATGCAGTATGTTTTTATTTATGAGATTGATGGTGCAATGTTTAATCCAGGAAAAAATTTAAATTACTTATGATATCGATAGTGCAAATGTGAAGACATTCACATGTTTCTTCTTCATAAGAAGATCGCAAATGCATAAAAGTCTTGTAATCGGGCTTTGAGCATCCACTGATTATCTGTGGACAATGTTTGTATTCGTGATCTCCATATCCACAATGCTTCCAGTGTATTAACTCCTTCTTCAATTTGTCTTTAAGTTTGAAATTTTGCAGAGTGTTGCAATTTTTTTTTTTTTTTTTTTTTTTTTTTTTTTTTTTTTTTTTTTTTTTTTTTTAATGTTCATAGCATCATCTAGCATATGTGGTTCTTCTGGACAGTTGGTATATTGACATGGCAAATACCTGAGCTTTTCCGGTTGTGATTCAATCACCATTCTGATGCGTGAACAACCTTTCCGCGGACACTTTGAATACATCCAAGGGCATTGCATAAGACTTTGGTTATCCATGAAACATAATGGACAAACCTCTTTTGCTTCGACACATAATATTTGCTTCGCTTTACCTTTAGAAAACACGGTGGATGTTGAGAAATAAATTTGTTGGTTTGGTTGAGAATAAAACCTAGTGTTGTATTTATATAAAAAAAATAGGCGTTGGTAATTCAAGCGGGTGGTTTTAGTAAAGCCGCGCGGTTTTACTACAAACACAAACTCCTATGGTAATTCAAACGGGCCCTTAAAGGAAAGCCGCGCGGTTTTCCTACAAACGCCAACGAATAAATTTCCAACGGCTCGCTTTTCTTTCTCGGCCTATGAATTTAATTTCTCCCATCTTCAAAATCACATCTTCTTCTTTTCTAAAACTCTTAATTTCTCTCACTCTGCAGAAATGTCTGTTAGAAATCGTGGTCCCATGTTACTGAAGAAGAGGATATAACTATATGCAAAGCATATTCTTTTCATAGGGTAATCATTGGTATAAGCTTTCAAGACGGTTCTTTTTGGGAGAACGTTTTTTCAATGTTCGTCTCACTGACGGGAAACCAAGGAAACCGAGATGCTCCTCGATTGCGTGCACGTTTTCAATCTATTAGGCTCGCAGTCCAGCCATTTCTTGCTCTGTAATGGAAATTGATCGAGAAAAGTTCATTGGTGTAATTGAAGATGAAGTGATCCAAACAGCTCTTGATGATTGGGAGGAAGATAACGGTAAATCTTTTCATTAGGAAGCGTGTTTTACAATTCTAAAAGATGGCCCATATCAAGCACATTTGTACTGCACTCGAATGTCGTTCCCGGTCTTTAAAATGAAAGAAGATGTTACTCTTGTTCGATGTTGGTTACATTGTATGATGAGACCAATGAACAATGACTATTTTCTGGGAAAGAGTATTGGGACATTTTGTAGCATCGCAGAACGAAACCATAAGAAACAGTAAGAGCCTAGAAATAAGAATTGCATTCATCACTAAGGAAGTCAAACATTATACGAAAGTTTTGTGGATGGTTCAGCGTAGCTACTCTGGATTATGCAACAAATAACTGGTGAGTATCTTACCTTTCTCCTCAATGATCAACTGTATCATAAATATATGAACTTTGTTGTTTATCTGTTTTACAGAAAACCATCGCTCGGACCAAGTTTACTGAAAAAAAGTAAAAGAGAGTTTAGGCATTTTGAATGTTATGAACTTTACAAAGAGAATGTCGCTGGATTTGATGTAGTTTGATGTTTTGGCTGTGGTTTATTAAAATGTAGTTTGATGTTATTTGCAAGTTTAAATTGTAATAAATTTCGCTTAATCTAAAGTGGAAATCTATTTTAAAATCTAAATATTTTCATTCATTGATATTACTACCAATTCTTTTACAAGATATAAACTTACACAATAATAAAAAGTACTAAACAACTTCAATAAAAATCAAGTACAAGTTTTGGCCTCCTATTTATGTTCATTTGACGTATCTTTCATTCAACGCGCTCTTTGACAGTTTCTCCTTTGTTTTTGAATTTTTTTGTTGTTAACTTTCAAAACTGGAGCTCTTCTTTGCCTTTTAGCGGAACATTTTCTTGGAGCAACTTCAAAAACTTGCACTTCCCTCTTACAATTTTCAATCTTTTTAAAACTCCCACATATCATAGAAACAACAGCTTCAAGTTTTGCATTGCAAAAAAGTGTGATCGCCTTTTCAGCCATTTTACCAACAATAAACTAAAAAATTGAAATAAATTTTAGAATCAAGAGAAGTGAATTTTGGTGTGAGTGAATTGTTTGAAAATGATGGTAATTTATAGAGATAAAAAGTGAATTTTGAGTTTTCAAAAAACGACTCGTTGGCGTTTTTTCTACAAACTCCAGCGGTCTACGTTCGAGCGCCGCGTTTATGCTTTGAGCGCCAGCGCTTGTTTTTCCAACGCAGGCGATTTTTCTGCGAATGCCAGCGTGTGTCTTAAGTTCTGGCGCTTGATGATCAACCTCCCAATGGTTTACCATAGTGGAAAAACCTGTTTGGTCATCCACCTGCTCAACAAAAGTTTTCATTTGACCATTCCCATAGGAATTGCCCTTAGGTGTTTGGGCAAAAGACAATTCTGAAACTTGTTTTTGGTGTAGACGTCCAATTTGGGCCTTGGAGTTTTAGCATCTCATTTTCGTGGATCCTCTCTGGTAGAGTTTTAGCATCTCATTCTCTTTATTATTTTCTTAATTCCTGTATATCGATTAGAAATATAAGCAGAACTGTGAAAATAAAAACCCCTAAATATTTTCTTCCAAACCCTTAAGTTTCAATTTGATTGATGAACAATATGAACGAGATTCATTTGAGGCTGATGGACCTGCTATTTTTTGTAACCCGCTGACTAAAGAATACATTGTTCTTCCCCATTTTGATTCAAAAATGGATCAATATGAGCATTGGACATGTGGATTTGGTTACCTTTCTGAGACGAATGAGTACAAAGTTGTCAGGATTTACAAGGTTAAGGAAGAAGAAGCTAATGTCGTCGAGGTCGAGGTGTACACTGTTGGGAGTGGTAATGGATGGAGGTATGTTGGGAAGTTTGATTTTGGTTTTATATTTTTCCCAGATTACTCACATACACATGGTGTATTTCTGAATGGATGTCTTCATTGGGGGAATACTGAAGGAGGACGAATGGTTTTGGTATTTGATTTGGCTGATGAAAAGTTTCGTGAGCATATTGCACCACCTCCATTGCAAACGCACACTGATGATGATGGTGATAATGATTTTGATGGTATTATTGTGATAGGGGTTTCTGGTGGTGGGATTTTGTATTATGCTCTTTGTCAATGTGTCGAAGGACATGAGTTCGATGATGTATGGTTGTTAATGGATAAGAATGATAATCATGTTATGAAAGGAAAGGAGGAACACCAGTCATGGGGTTGGAGGAAAGTTAATAGTCTTCACCAGAGAGCACCTTTCGCATTTATGGGGGGGTACTATTTCTCTACGGCACGACGAGGGCCATATCAAAAGATTTGTCTCATCAACTTCAACCTGGGAAAACCCTGTGGAATTTTATGAAATATCTCGGCATGTATTTCCACACCAGCACACCTTAGTTTCATTGAAAGGATTAGGAGAAAAAGATGCGAAAATATTAGCGAACAAAGCAAGTACTGGAACCTGGTAATCTTCATTTACCTTTTGAAAGTAATATTCATATACCTAAATCAAACTGTTTCATTTATACTGCTTCCTATAAGTTGATAGATATATATCAGGCTCCAATTTGAGGTTTTTCTGATTCTTTTCTCTTTCAATATTGGAAGTTGCGTTGCTGTTTAGTTAACTGGAACTAATTTTGGATTGCTGGTTCTCTTTCTTCTTGTGAACTAAAGTAGGGTTGTTTAGTGTTTAGTTTCCAAACAAGCGAAGTCTGTATGTCTCTGAATACTCTCGATTGTTGAAAAAGTTTTTCATTAGAAAGGTTGAGAAACTCAGGCAGAAAGGTTGAGAAACCAATGCAAGTGCCAATTTGCTATATGAAACCCTATAGCATCCTATACTCAGAAGCTGAAAATTCCAATGCAGAGATTAGTGAAGAATTACCAAAGATTAGGGAAGGAGCAATTAGAGTAATAGAGTAATGGTCCGCTTCTAAGCTTCTTTCAATGTTGCATGAAATCTGTCATGTTGCCTATACCATTTCCCGGCGGATGAGCTTAACATAAACAGTCTATTAAGTTACTGGTTCACTTCGTATATCGACTTTTAAAGGTTTTACTAGGCTTGTCCCTGAATTTTGAAGGTGTGGCCGCAGAATTTTTGCGCATCAGCTATAAACCATCACTGTTAATTTGTTTGTGTCTAAAATCTCACACCTTAATTCAAGTAAGATCACAAGTCAGTGTATGATGTTGATGGTAAAAATATATAATCTGCTATGATCATTCCTCTATTTGGCTCTGCGGAGATACTTTTTCTACATCTGACGATGTATTTTGATTTTCCTGCAGTCGTTTCCTGGAAAGAATGTTAGAATTGGGTTAGGGATGTTCCTTTGTTTTCTTACATCCTGTTCTGGAGGGTTTAATATTACTCTTCGATGTTGACAATATGAAATCCAAATTAAGAAAATAAAGTTACAAGCAACATATTGTGTTCAACAGGTGCTCGATCACACACGGTAAAAAAGAGAAAGGACTGAAATGTTTTTGACATTGATAGAATAAATGAAACAAGCTTGTTTTTGTTTAACAGAACCGAGGCGAGCTTAACAGAGGAGACACCATGTAACCGGAAATCTTTCATAATAATTCAGTTAGCGGGTTCATCTCGAGTAACATTGACGGTATAAGAATCGGTGAAAACAAAGGTGTCCATAGATAGATCATCAGCCTTAGTACCTGCAGTAACATAAATGATGAGCGGTAGTGTTATACTAGATGAACCTACCTCAATCTGAGCAAACACATACTATATTGCAATTGAAAATGATGAAGAGAACAACTTACTTGGTGCACTGGACAACGCCATGATCATCAAAACAAAGAGGACAGCAGTCAACAGAACTTTCGTGAAACTTTTGCTCATAATGATTTGATTTCTTCGCTCAAAGGAAATATTCTGATAGCTTTGTTTATAATGATAGCTTTGGTTAAGGAAGACAACCCACGTCTCGCACGATGAATCAGATACACCAACACTTAAAAAGCAGTATAACATTTTGCAGAGTCACCCTTGAAAGAATTAAAAACTGAACAAGTGGAATTCTTGTAGCAGAAAAAATCCCACGAATTTAAGCAGACAGGTAAAAGGAGGCAAAAAACATCGCACATCTGTCGCAGGAAACAGGAAACAAAACTTTCAGCGGATTGGAAGTGGGAAACAAAAGAAAGCCATTCCCAAAATGACAACTTAGATTTATAGACGACTACAATTTCTTTACATTAATAAAATGTTCTTCAAGTACAACATAAATGTTAATTTAATATAAATAGGCTAAGGTATCGATCTTCACATGAAAGCCAGCAACAAAATAAGGGCGATCAACATGGAAGATCACGATGAAATAACCTGCTTAAATTTACTACTTTTCTGATTTACTACACTGCCTATAATCTACACCTACAACTAGATAATAAGAGAAAGAGAAAGAGAAAGGGCATGCTACACAGGACCCAATTGGCTTAACCCTAAACCACAAATCCTACTGCTCCTTTTCTTACTTTATACAAGCGTTTGATCACAAAGTTATGACTCTCAGTGGTTTCGCCATCCATCAGACCATTGCTCACAACTCATCTTTCCCTCTCTCAGGGTTTGAGAGAAATTTATCATTTTTTTCCAATGTCTCGAACTTGTTCTGCCCAGAGGTGGATTGGAAACCCAAGTAGCTCTTCTAAGTCAGAAGAGCAGCTTGCTTAATTTACTCCAGGTGTGAGGAGTAACCGAGCACAAGTATATTCCTGGTAGAATTGAGGGGGTTCAACATCTGCCGGATCTATCACAGGTATTGCTTTTGATATATCATCCGTTAGGAATGGAATGCTGCATTAAAATAGGAACAAAAGGACTTGAGTTTTCTAAAAATTCAAAGGGAGAGAACTACAAATTCTATATCTAGTTGTAGGTGTAGATTATAGGCAGTGTAGTAAAATAACTAGAAAGCAGGATCACTTTGCTAACTTGACAGATTGTTTTGCAGACATTCTGATTTCTCATTTTTGAGTTTATGTTTTCGGATGGAATCTTTATAATTTGCTGAATATTAGGGAATCAGTTTAGGTGGAAATATAATTACCTCAAATCATCATCCAACAAGAATGAATTTGAACTCATATTCTCCGACTCCTTGTTTACAATATCTCTCATCTGTGTAACGACCTGGCAAAACATTTAACCATTATCAGAAAGACTGAAAAACGGTACTCCATGACGTCTCATCCATTTTAGAAATCCTTTCGAATTCCGCTTTATTTTGTAGATGCACATTCCGCTCTTCTTCTGTGAGAACATTATCTTCTCCTAGCAAATCTAGAGTTTGAATATCCGAGAGAATGATATTGAGATTTGTGGTTGTGTGTCCAGAAACTTCTTTGTTCCAGACTTTTAGCTTTTCTTTAAGTGCCTTTAACTTCAACCAAAGCACTGTACTAGGTGTACCTGCAAAACAAAAAGAAAGCCACCAATCTTCCAATAATTGTAAGAAACCATTCTCCATGAACCACATAGCTTCAAACCTAAAAGGACTAGGTCCCCAGGAAGGGTCAGAAATGTCTAGAAGGAGTGGAATGTGATCGGATGTAGGTTTGGCTTTAGCTAACTGGGTAACGAAAGGGTAATGTTGTTCAAAAGATGGGGAAATGAGAAACATGTATGACCTGCACATAACCGAATTTGATTGTCCATTCGACCAAGTGTATCTTGCACCCTTCAGAGGCAAGTCAATGAGATCGTGCTCGACTATAAATTTGTTGAACTTTCTCATACTTTTTGTAATCCTCTTACAATTCTTTTTTTCACCACACTTCACAATTGTGTTGAAGTCACCCTCAATACACCATGGAATATTAATCCAATATCTACAAACGTTATCGAGTTCTAGCAAAAATTCAGTCCTCTCCACTGAATTGTTTGGTCCATAAATGTTTGTAAGCACCCACTGGAAGTTATCATTCTTATTTTTACATAAAATTGATAGCGTGTAGTCACCGACAAGTGAATCACTTACTTCCAAAAAATCTCTATCCCAGAGAATTAACATGCCACAGGAATTTCCTACCGATTGTTGTAGAGTCCAACCTACATTCTTATACCCACATATTTGCTTAATATCCCAAGAGGAATACTGCATCATCTTTGTCTCTTGAAGAATAATGATAGGAGCTCTAATCATCTGCATGAATTTATGAACCACCGTTCTTCTTCTATTGGAGTTCAATCCCCTTACATTCCAAATAAGAATTTTAAGATTCATTTAAAACAAACTTGAATTTACCGACCTCTTTGTTCTGGATGTTGGTGAAGAAATCACCTCAATGGACATCCCCAGTCTTCTTAGCTCATTCCTCAACTTCCTTGGTATAACCGGAACTAAGTGATCATTGGAACTCGTATCATCCGAGAGGTTTGCTGCTAAAGAATTACCAGATGAAACATTATCATCTACCAAGTTTGCTGCTACTGGATCATAGCCCGGTGGGTATTCCAGTGAAGTACTATCAGTGTCATATGCGAATTCTTTTGATGCATGCTCAAAGCCCGGTGGAATTTCTTCTACTGTTTGTTTGCTGTCGTCTTCCAAAGATAGAAAAGAATTTTCCAAACCCAATAAGGGTAAAGAGATTTGTCGTTCTTCATGAACAGGTACAATATCAACATCCTCTATACTGATAAAGTTTTGAACAACATAATCCTTATGTATTTGTTTCTTTATTGGTAAAGTTGGAATTGGTTTGAGGAAGGACCTGAATTTGATACCTTAGAGATGAGGTATTTCTTTGTGTGATTTTCCATTGCTGGAAATCCAATACCCAGTGTAACACCCAGTGCAAAGAGACGTTTAACTTCTTTCATTATCCAAATTGGAATCGAAATCTGAGTCCTTGTATGCTGTGGTGATGCAATCTGTGGCTGCAGTAAGTTGTTGATGTTTCTGTAAACTTTCGTAACTTCTTTTAGGTGTTTGAATGAAGTTGGTAGATGAAGATATGTTTGTTTAGTTGATAGGTGAAAGCTATAGGTTTAGGGTTTTGAAAGTTGACAGATGTTGGTTTAGGGTATTGTAGGTGAATGGATGTAGGTTTGGGGTATTGAAGAAGGTCATGGATGATTGTTTTGAGGTTGAAGGCTACAGGTTCAACAGATTCTACTACTTCAGGTATCATATTATCTATTTGATATGCATGGATCGAATTATCTGTTGCATGAACTGCATGGATTTTGAAATCAGTCGGACAATCTTCTACTACAATTATTTCTGGGACTGTGAGTTTGAAGGATTCCGTATGACTCACCACATACCGGACAAAGATATATAGAGAGAGGCAGATCATACCGGACAAAGATCTTGCTTAATGTCCTCGAGAGACTTTTTACCCTTTTGATGTATAACCTGAGAGTGTCATATAAGGACCAAAATACGTCAGGATAAAAGAGAGTGGACAGAGCATATATATAGATCATCATGCAAAGGGGAAAACAAAACGGATTAGTTCTCTACCAGAAACCCAACAGCTTGTCTGATAATGTTCAGCTCATGCCAAGAATTTCCTGCAAACTGCGATAAACAAATATGTTCAGATACCACCATACCAAGAGATTTAAAACAGTAGCAGACATACTGCTCAAACTGAAAAGAAGGCAGATAATCACAATACCTCGTCTGTAACATTCATTATCCATCTTTCCAGTTCAGCTAAACCAGATTTCACGTATTCCCCGTTGGAAAACGTACAACACTCACGACGCAACAAAAGACTGAAGAAAATAAAATCAGTTAAATATAAAAATTCATGAAAACAATTTAAGCAAGCTTCACACGGTAGAACTGGACTCACCCATTGAACAGTTGTATATTGACGAACGAAAATACTTGAGTAATGAGCTTGCGAATAAAAAATGAAGGAACCTAAATAGAGGGAAACAAAAAGAAACATCAATACTAATAATGTTCTGAAGTGAAATAAAAAAGGAAAAGCTTCGACCGAAGAAGATCTAGAGTTGTTTATCGCCCCAAAAGGTTAAGAAACATATCTCCTCTCTCCTTCAAAACAAAACTGCTCTTTTAAAGCATGCCCATAGCAAAGAGAGACAGAAAGAATAACACAAAATCTGCTAAAAAAATATGTATAACAGTATCATGTTGAGATCAAAAATATCAGAACTCACATGATTTTCACGTAACCGGATCATCAATGAATCCAAGAATTTTATAATACTTTCCCAGTAGTTAGGTGACTGCTTAGAACCACTCCCAGGCGACTTAGATGATTTCACAGCATTTCCTCGCACAGCTTTTGGTGCCTGCCAGACAATTGGTCAATATGAAATTGACAAACTCAATGTGTTTCATTCTCTAAGATGGATACAAACTAAAAAGAGAGATGAGAATCAAAGTAACCTGGATGCAAAGACTAAGAAGTGGCCCTATCTCTTTCTTTGAAAGATCTCGGATCATGCCAAAAATCTTCTCTACAGAAGCAGCTAATTGCTGCTTGAAAAGTACAGCTGGATACCTGGCTTCAATTGATGTGTTCTCGTCTGACCCAGCATATCTAAAAGAAGATTTTATCCCCTGAAGAAAACAAATCTTATTGTGTCGGTAAATAAATCAAATGACATGGATGCAAAATTGAATACCTGACAAGAATAGAAAACTAATAATACGATTCCTTAAATCGAACAAATACAGCATTTTGAATGTACTCGATTTGCTCAACGATGTTGTGACCATGTGGGATTGGCGCTATTCCACACTAGAGTTACAAGATCAAGCAAATCTTTCGGTAAAAATGGAATAGTATCATAATTACTTACTTGTGCTATCCTCCCAGTTAATCCACGCTGAGAAGGAGTTGACAGGAAACCACCAGTACGCAGGTTCCTTTGCAGTAGGCACAGGAGGGTTGAGGCATTGGACAACCAATATGGTAAGACCGAGTTCTTGTCATCTCCAACCTGATACATTTAATAGGAACCTGATAAGAAAACTATCGAAGAGCAACACTGACCAATCAACAAGAACAGTCCAATAACGGAAGAGGGGCAGGGATATGATACAACAGAAATAAAATGTAAAATGAGAGAGAGACCACCTTAACAGCAGTATTTATTCCATCTATTATATGGTCAAAAATCGCCGTTCTTTCTGACTCGAAGGCACGCCAGTTAAGAAGAGACTTGTATATGATGCAAGCAGCCAAGGGTTTACTGTCATGAAATCCCAAATCTTCTTTGATGCATCTTGTGAGAAATTCATGGTTCTCCTGCACACATATAACCATCTCAAGTTCACACACCAAAACAAATAAGAGGAAAGCTAAAAAGGGAGTGGTTGGGGAGTGTGCAAGAATAAATGTAGTAGGTAGCAATTTGCTTCTAATTTTTCATGATTTACACATCTATAGATAGATACTAAAATCTACAGACAACGGCACTAATGGCAATAAGCTGAAGCTATCAGGAAAAAATAGGTAAAGTATTATGTGAACTAACCTGCTGCTTCTCCACAGTCCTCCTTGACCTACGTGAATCTGTCAAGCTGTTGGGAAATGGAACAATCATTTTTGTCGGCGTTGGTGTCTCCTGTTTAAACAGAGAATAAGAAGGTGAGCAATTATTGCAGTGGAGCAGGTTCTCAATAAAAAGTTTATCAGGTTAACTTTAATCTTACAGAAACAGACTTCTGGTCGTTGTTGGAAAGATATGGCACAGTGGAGTACTTCTGATTCATCTAAATATAGATTTCAAATCACTCGTTAGATAAAATGCTTAAAAGTGATAAAGGAAATGAATAAAAACAGAATAACATGTATTAGATATTTATGATGAAATTTTTTATCAGATGTTAGCTATATGACAAACCTGCCCACACATAAAAATGGAGATATAGTTAATTTTTAAAAATCGAACTGAATTTCAGTCATACCTCAGTCAGTGGCTTTGCATATCCAGGATGATTGCTCTTAGGTGGGGTGGTTATTGCTTTTTGTCTAAGAACAAGATTGTCATCTTCTAAGGTCAAGAGCTTTGCCTCCAAACTGCATTCAAAAGAAAATACACAAAAATTTAACCATCAGTGAAAATCGCCAACTGATATTTAAAAGTTAAAACGCAAACATACTTATGACTTTTCTTCCCGAGAGTAAAGTTTCCTAATATTCTTAATTCTAAGATAACATGCAGCTGTTGAAATAATACCTTTGCAATGTCTGATGTAGTTGTACATGTGCTTCTTCCACGCCGCACAACTTCTCCATGGTATCCTTCAATTCTTTTTGAGACTTAACAAGCTCAACTTCCATTGCTGAATTTTCCTTTTCCAAAGACACCAATGAATCCTACAGAGATAGCAACCAAGGACACAAGTCACATGAGTTTTCAAGGACGCAAATATATCATTAAAGATTTAATCAGTAATTCAAAAAGGGCTGATAAAGGAGAACGTTATATTAGAGTTCATATCCACAAAACAGCATACCTTCAGAACCACATTCTCCTTGTTTAGTTCTACCATTCCATTAAGTCTACTTTCCAATTCAGATTTCTCTTTAATTGTTGATTCCAACTGACTTTTGAGCAACATATTGTTGTTGCACTTGCTCATTATTGTTGACTTGGCTGCGTCTAACTCCGAGTTCAACGACTCTACAGTTTTCTGAAGCTTTGATATTTCCACTTGCTTCGTCTCATCATTAGACACCTGCAGTATGATAAATACAACAACGACACGGGTATTGTCTTACTTTCTAATCAGAAAATAACAAAGACCGAGGTCTTAACTCTAAACAGATGATGTTCATTAGGGTTTATCTTAAATTCAACCAAGAGAAAAATATTTTAAGAAAAGCGCACCCGTAATCTTTTCTCTAGCTGCAACCGCCATGTAAGATCCTCCAACTGTACTTCAAATTTATTCTTTGCCAAGCGTAAAGCACCAGCTTCATTTTCTTCCTGTTAAACTCAATAGAATTAGCACGGGAAACTATTTAAGCATGAGGATGTGGATGAAAAGAGATCAGTAGAAGGAACTCGTATTTTTGCAACAAATCCCAATACACTGAACTAACCATTGAAAGTAGACTTCAGCCCTTGTCAAGAAAGAAAATATTGCAAAAAATATATAACATGAGCTATGGTGTCAATTAGTACCTTCTTGAGCCTTCGAAGCTCTCTTTTGGCCAGTTTCTGCCTCCAAAGACATTGAATGGCTACTATTGACCGCTGCTTATTCCGGAAAGCTAACCGCACCTTATACATCCTCCAGCAGGTCTGTGTAATTGAGAAATAAATATAAGACCCATCAAGGTTTTAAAAAGCGAAAGCGTGGGGCGAAGCGTTTTCATGTCAAAGCGTAAAGGGTTGCAAAAGCGTAAAGTGAAAGCGAGCTTTTTAAAATATATAATTATAATATGTATAAATAAGAAGTCTCCAACCTAAGAAAAGAAAAATACGAACTTCAGAGATAATAAAAGAAACAATTAAACTAACTGAGCATACTGATACGCCTATTCTACTCAAGAGCTATAAAAACATACTAGCCACGAATGTTTGCATCATTCATATCATCATGTAGGCAGTCATCGTCATCATGATCATCATTCCCCATAGGGAAATCTTCATCACTGGACCATTAATTTTCTCTTCCTCGGATCTGACTAGCAGTCCTTATTGGGCCTCAAAGCCCAACTTTTTATATTCTAATATATACCAAATCACAGAGCGGCGCTCTAGAAGCGCCTATGACCTAAAGCGCAAAAAAGCGCCCAAAAGTGCACCCCAGAAGCGCCTTTTTAAACCATGAGACCCATACTAATAGAGGGAAACAATTTCACAGCATCCACATAAAATACCAATACATTAAGTTAAAAAAGAAAAATGAAATCCAGCGATATGTTCATATACCCTGCTGAATCAATAGAAAGAGAGTAAGATGGAGGGACTGAAGCGAGAAAGAGATAAGAGACGAGATTGGTGGATATAGTAGATAGTTCAGCAAAATATGTGCAACTATAAAGTTCGACCAAAAAATATATTAAGATCACAACACATGATTACCTGTATCTGCGTAGCAGCTTTATGTTCCTTCTGGTGCAAGTACTTTTGACGAGTAGAGAAACCTCTAATGCTGGACTGTATACAAAGAACAGATGAGTATAGTTGCACATATGCACGCCGAAGTAGCCATCTGCGGGTATATTTTTGAATCAACACAGATGCTGCAGCTTCTCTTCTAACTGCAAACATTTCTCGAGCAAGACACCCTGAAAAATACAAAGAATGCTATGGGCAATCTGATCAACTAACAGTTTCACTAAATTGAGAAGTTTCAACAAGAAGAAAGAATGAAGACCTCTGCAATATGATTGCAGCATAACTGCAGTTGCCCGGGTAGCGATAAATTTTCTGCATGCAATAAATGTTCGAAATCGACTTTGAATGATCTTTGCGGCCCTGTCCAAAACTTCAGCTCGTCTGGAATCCAGAACAGCGATTTGCCCCGCCCTAAGAAAAGCTTTTTTCTTGCCCAACTGTGACAAAGAGAAATTGTAGATCAATGCAACCAGAAGTTTATGTTGATGAAAAGAGGCCCTTACTAAAATTCCTACTTGTAGAAATATGACTGCCATTAGAAAATATACTCATTAAGGTAAGCTAGCACACCTGAAAATTTTCAAGTTTTAACTTGTGCAAAATCTTCTCCGTCAAAGCTTTTTCATCATAACTGCGAGGTAAGAGAAACAAAAAGGAAATCAGCACTTATAAAGGCAATGTCTGAGTATATACCTGTAACAAAAAGAATTTCACTGCAGAACAGTTTAACTACAAGCAATAAGCATAAAAGGTGAAATAAGAATTCTGAGACATGTAAGACATTACTAAAGTATAAGATATATGACAAGGACAGACAGGGGTACCTGCTGACATTACTGATAACTAAACCTCACCACAAAAAATATAAAACAAACTAAAGCAAATCAACCAAAGCGAGTTAATGCTCAAAAATGGAACAGTTGATTGAAGTAATTAACTACCTTCCATCCATAAGTTCAAGAGCTGAGAGACCAAAGCGATCAACAAACTCAGAGTAAGTCCTACGTGTAGGATAACCTGCAAGACTGATACGAACAGCCTCTAGAACACCCTGAAAATAAAACCAAATAAAAGAGATCTACTGTCAATAGTTTGGGGTTTAATTTGGAAGCCAATAAATTTGTTCACAAGAATATAGAAAATCAAATTAGCAGGTCCAGGTAACATTGAACCATGAGAAATTTAAACTGCATTAAGGCCCATTAACACATAAAGATAAGAAGGAACTAAACTCACCCCACATCGTAGCTGATGCAAGACACTCAGATTCTCAAACCTTTGAGGTCGATTCAAAGAGTTGGGTTTCACACAGCGAATGTAATGAGGTTCTGTTGTGTTGAGGGTTTCCATTAGTGCTTGAAGTTGTTGCTGGGAAAAAAAAAAAAAGAAAAAAAGATTGCACATGATTAGCAAGTCTTGAAGTTCTGTGTTTTTTTTTTTTCCAAAACAAAAAACCATCATGTTTATATATGCACTGAAACTTCCCGCAAACAGAAATACAAGGAAACCCTAACTATTTCTAAGTCTAATTTTCATCCCAGAAAGATGAAAGAAATCTGTTTACCCATGCTGTACTAAACAAAACTATAAAGTTCTACACTATCGCATTAATCTCCAAAGCTACCAACATCATGATCAACTTTCCATTTCTTCCGAAGATTAGCCCACAACTCCGAATAAGTTTTTTTTCCTTCGTATGACTAGCTTCTTCCTCCTATGCTCAATAAAGGAACTGATAGAGATATTGTAAAACACTTGAAATAAAAGAGTCAAACAAAGAAAATGTATACCTTAAACCTGGAGGACACGGAAGAGAACTTGTATGATGACCTTGAAGGTTCCTCTGGCGACGAAGCAAAAAGGCCAGCAACAAAAATGCACTTAGAAGATGACAAGAGATTGCAGTGCTCCATCACCACATAATCTCTGTTTTTATCTAAGAAAGAATCCGTTTGATATGTAACCTACAAAGCAAAAACAAAATGAACCACTTAGAATTTAGAAACTTCACTAAAAAGAAAAACTATGTGCATACCAAATGTTAATTGGTGTAACAAGTAATAGTCTACACAATAATAATAACAGCATCATTCCTCACAACTTGAACTAAGTTTAAGATTAAGATCCAACTCCATTCGAATTCTTAGGAGGTATTAAAGTACAAATACGTCAGAACAGGTATAAGGTCCCTATTAGGAGAAAGACACACAAGTGACGGCAAAAAATAAATTTTGTTAGCACTAAGATACATCACTTACCTTCCCAGCATAATGAGAGAGTGCAAATCCTGTTTCAGAGAATTTGGTTCTTTCCAACCTAGGATGGGCGCGGAAATTCTGGAATAGCTTTGTTGCAAATGTTGCATTTGTTGATTTTGGAAACACGCTGCATAAATAAGAAAAGCAGGTTGATAATAAACATCGCAAGAAGGACCTGATGTAAATTTTCATCAAATTGATAAACTTCTCTTTTACCAAGCTTCATCCAAGAGAGCAATGATTCCGATCGGTTTCTGCAATTGTAAGTACACTAGCATAAGTTAAAGAGTTTGACTGGCACAGACTCATTGAAATCCAGCAAATAGAAGAACATTATAATAAAGCTTAAAGTGGTGCAGGTGGTATTCTGTGAACGCGGTGAATAACACCAAGGAGAATTCACAAATAAAGTTAGGGAAAAATGAAGCTTGGTCATGGAGGTTAAGATGGATATTGATATCTCAGACATCCACCTAGGAAATGTTAACATATACGAGAAGTAAATGACACCTTTTCAATCAAATCCAAGACATCTTGGTTGTCAATGAACTCAGTGTAGCTCCAATTAATTTTTTCCTTGCTGTACTCTTCCTGCTCCATCTTAAACACATGCTGAAATGAATGTAGGAAAGAGAATGAGAAATAATTATGTAAAAAAGTCACACATAGGGGTATATCCAACTAAACCTTTTCACCTACCTCATTGAAATGTTGCTGAAGCTTTTCATTGGCAAAATTAATGCAGAACTGCTCAAAGCTGAGGCAAAATAGAATAACTTTAGTTCACAGACATATCTCTTAACCGAACGAAAAGAAAACAAAGTGGAAATCATATTAGAATATAACCTGTTATTCTTGAAACACTCAAAGCCATAAATGTCCAAGACTCCAATTTGTATCTTTGAATCTGGGTCCTGGCCAACAGACCTGTTGATCTTTTCAACCAGCCTGGAATAGACATTTGAAACAATGTTACTTTTTTCCATAAGAGAAGCTACCCTTAAAGATCACGGATCTTGAATATATGAGCAATTTTACATACCAGTCGAACAAGCGAGAATACACAGTCTTCGCTAATGTATCCCGGCTGGCTACAGCAGCATTACAGTCGAGAGCTTTCACAATACTTCCTTCTCGAGTCTGAATAGAACGTGTGCAGAGTGTTGAAAGCAAAAGTTTTGTATCGCACCTAAGAAGAGCTCAGATATTATTCCAGTCCTTAAAAGCATCGACAACTTTCAAATTCCATGCTTCGTATATGACCAAAAATACTTGTATAATGTAATCCTTATAGATCTTATTGTGGATCATATATGTATTCTCCATCATAATTAAATCTACACCTATTATGCAGTTCCAAAACAGGTAAATCATAGAACAATAAATCTCTAAAAACTATAGGCAAAAAAAAAAAAAAAAAAAAAAAAAAAAAAAGAGTCAAGGAGACTAATTTCTCTTGTTTGGTTGGTCTGGGGCAGACATATTTTGTAGCAGCATCCAAAATTTAAAATAACATAGCACCAACATATCCAAAAATCGCAAGAGAATGATATTTATAATTTTTCACTGCTAAGCGATTTCAAAGGTGTAAATCACCTACAAGGTACATGGTGTTTTCTGTGCAACTCACTTACATGAATAAACTAGCAGCCATTTGAAGATGAAAGCTAGATGTCTGATCCTTAATAACTGAAGAATCGTGCTCTTTACCAGGAGAAAATTCAACATTGCCAAGATGCAGAATAGCTGTCAGGGTGCGAAATATAGCTTCCTGGAAGAGAAAATACTCATAAATGTAAAGACAATACTTAAAAAACAGTGTCATCCCGACAAAGAGACTATTCATCCTGTAAAAATAAAATCAAAATCCAACACCATACAGAAGTTAGACAAACCTGCTCATCAACACTAATACCAACTATATCCATTGCTCTCTTTGTCCTCACGTATTCCTCTGCACTACTTACTCCATCTAATTCATAGGTTTTACTTTGATTTAAGTAGTGAAAGTAACTTGGATCGCTTAACTTGAACTTCTCTGCATCCTAGAAATATGAACCAATCATCTCATATTAGAAATTAAGAAAAACCCAATAAAAGCTTAAGTAAAAACGAAAAGAAAAGAACAATATTGCAAGTGTGCCTGCTCACCTTCCCAGAGGCACATAACTGATAAAGACATGATAATTTCGTTCTGGATCAGTTATCTGCACCACACGTGACCGCTCCAAAAGGTAGGTTCTGATTGCAGCCCCAGATATCCTACCATTTGCATCGAACTGAATCTCAACAAATTTTCCGAAACGACTGCACACAAAAATCAAAAAACAATTAAACAAATAAGATACCAAGTCATAACTTTGCATGAGCCTATCATTTTCACTGTCCTTTTTACAGCTCCAAGATTCAAAGATACTAAACATTAATGTCAACAGAAGTAACTCAATCTAATGGAGTAAGATGAAATAGGCCGCCTCTAAAATTACAAGACCTTTATACCAAAAGTGAACGAAGAAATGTTTTCAGCAACTACAAAACAGACCTTGAGTTGTCATTTCTGACAGTCCTTGCATTGCCAAATGCCTCCAAAAGCGGATTCGACTAGCATCCACCTGTAAGGAAGACAAAGATTAGTATAAGATGAACTAGAAATGAACCTAGAACAAATACTGCAACAGAAAAGCTTATGCTTAATAAGTTCATGTGGAAGTAGAAGCAAACAACACATGAACTTAGTGAAAACCCTACTTCAAGAACTTGCTGCTCGACAGTTCGATCATCACCAGCTGCCCTTCCACCAACAAAAGTAAGGTACTGCATAATCAGTTTTGTTGTTTCTGTCTTGCCCGCCCCACTTTCACCACTGACTAAAATGGACTGACTGCGAGCCTCATTCATCATTGCTCTGATTTGTGAATTTAAACATACCTAAGTTAGTACATGAAAAACGCCTAAGACACTATTTACTTGCTTACTTAATAAATTTATAAGAGCATCAAAATACAACACACCTGTATGATGCATCAGCTACTGCAAACACATGAGGACTTAGCTCGCCAAAAGGAGCTCCTTTATACTGCTCCATCATGTGTGCATTATACAGATGAGGAAGCTTTGTAAATGGGTTAACAGCAACCAAGATGCTTCCTGTATACGTCTACAAATCCATACGAAGAAACAGGAATAAGACAGGGTAACGCAAGCTAGGAAATTACTACAAATGCATTTACTTCGAACAACCCAGAAACTGAACCTTCAAACATAACATTTAATGGCACTATTTTCCAGTACCAAATATGCTAACTAGTTCCTAGAAGGGATTATTGCATGTTAAATGGAAACCTATGCCGTAATGAGCGGAGACTCAAAATGTTAATAGCCCCATCAATCACACTGGGGCAACCATATTACCGGTTTCGGTAACCGAAATTACCAAACATCACTGATGTCTCCGTCGTAAACAATGATTAAGTATCTGTAAAAGTCAATATCCAGATGCTGACTGTATGGCTATGTATCCTTAAATGACACTGAACTCTTCGTCCTGCATTTATTTCTGACAACATTGATGTTCGATACTCACTAGTATAACACTAAACCCAAACCCCTAACTAAGAAACGTCATGCAAGGACACCCAAACCAGGTAAATTTCGTAATAAGCCTCAATTTTCCTCTCCACAAACACATACACAACTATGTCTCACATTCAATTTTCCAATTTCAGCATAAATTATCACTAACACAACCCCAAATTTAAGGAAAAAAAATCAACAAAATTTCAAGTCACTTACATAAATATCATTCAGTGCATATCTCCTGGCAAGATTATACAACACTCCAGGTTCATTTAAATAAGTTAATTTCGTCATATCATCAACTCCTCCATGATCAGCATCTGGATCCCTCGGATACAATTATCCGAAGATACCAATACCTAGAAAACAAGCAACAAAATCACAATCAATTCCCAAAAAAAAAAAAATCACAAAAAAATTCCACAAAAAAAAAAATCACAAACCTTCTTTCCATTTGAAGTCTTAACATGAATTTGTTTCCCATTCACATCAACAACTTGTGCAGTAACCCATGCTGATTCTTTATCTTCAATCCAAACATTATACCCCTTTTTATAACAATTCATCTTAATAATTTCTTCCTACACACAACTAAAACCTCAAATCAAACCCAAAAAAATCCCAAAAAAAAACACACAGAAAAACCCTAGAGAGAAATCTAAGAACACTTACAGTCATAACTTTGTTGCAGTAGTAGTCATTCAAATTACTTCAATTAACTAACAAAATCCAGAAAAATCATAGAAAAATGAGAGAAAATCGATCGATTTGCAGAAAGAAATTTTGATTTTTCCGTTCGAATTTTTGGTTTTGAGAGAGAGAGTTTTTGTTTTGTTTTGTCGACCTCCTCCCTTCCGCGGCAACTTACTACACAGCACCCGTTCGAACTTACGACAACTGATATGGAAATGCCACTAGGGTTTACGATAATAACGAAAGTGCTATTCATTTTGAATTTTTGAGTATAGGGGTAATTTGGGGATTATTGGGAAGTCGATGGGATCTATTTCTAGGTACTAGTCCCGAGGCGGTACGGATTCTCTGCTTCCTTGGTGTGAGGGGACTTTATTGAGTCTGTATTTCGGATCTTTTGACATTTGAAATCAATGGTTGAGATGATTTGCATTTATAATCTGATCTATGATTTCATTTGATTTGCTTGTGATAATTTTTAAAAAGGAAATCAATAAAGTATTTGATGCTGACAAGTCGTTTGCGCACAATTGCTAAAGGCTGTTACCATAAGTGGGTTGGTATCATTTCATAAGATAAATAAATTCGAAACAATCCCTACCATTAGATCAATGAAATGGTACCAGTCCTGCTAATGCTGGTACCAGCATGTTATATCCGATTTAGGATGTTCATTGGTATTTGTTATTTTATAAATTTATTTACTATTATGCTACAGTGATATCGCTTTTTTATCGAAAATGTTAAAATTTTGGCTTGGATGTAATTCGATGTCATATAAATTTGGAACAAGATCTACATTTTAATCAGAAGAAGAGCGAATGATGATAATGAATTTGAATTTTATGCAAAATTGGATTGGAAATTACTATTAACTAATTTGGGGGATTCTTGGACATTAGATATGAATGAGAATATTATATCATTAACAGTGTGTGTTGTTTTACGTCAGTTATCCACTTGGTTTAAATTAGATATCCTTGATTCGTTTTCAGACGTAAAATTCTATTAGTACAATTATTATAGTTAAGACAAAATTTTAAATATATTATATTATATAATCGGAAAAAAAAATTATCACTTTGAAGAAAAAATCGCAGTATGTTAATTTCATTCTTTATATGCTGATTAGCAAGTAACAACCAATAGAACACGCCACAAAATAGGAATTTGATTCAATGCTAGCTAATTTTCCCTCACATCATCCTAATTCTCTCAAAGTTCCAAAATGCATCTTCATCACCTAGTCTAGATTAGGGGTGCACATATCCTATCCTTACCCGCCAATCCTATTCTACCCGCCAGTTTTTTATCCGTATCCTGTCCTATCCACTATTTGGCGGGTAGGGTGACAGGTAAACATTATTTCATCCGCCAGTTAGCGGGTAGGGTGACGGATATAATCCGAAATTATCCTGCCCTACCCGCTTACCCACCTCATATATGTAAAAGACCAAATAATCTCTGTCCTTTTTTAATAGTAGTGGGAAAAGGTCGATTTCCATCGACGATGGTAGCAAGTTTAGCAGAACATACCGCTGAACATGCAGAATTGGGACCAATCGGAGATATTTTAGCTTCATCAGGAGCTGTGAACTCATCAGTTTTAGTAATACAGCAACATGACGTCGTTCATACTAATGAAGCTCCTGTCTCGAAGGTTTTTGTTTGTGATCAGCAAGAAGGCTCGACTAGCACTAGTTATACTGCATCTCCTTTGAAAGAAAACCATGTCCCTTCTAATTTGGTGTGATTATGGTAGCAAATTAAATAAAATGTGTAAATGTAAATAATGGGGTTAACCAAAGAACCGTGCTATAATATTAATTCAAACACCTTACCAGCAATAATCTTCTCCATAGTTTCAAATCTTTAGCATTAAATTCAGGCACCTTAATCTCTACATCATCTGGCTCTTTATCGTTTCCAGGTTCAATAACCTTCGAAATTCACAAAAGAAAAGAAAAAAAAAACGATTATACCCGCCATCTACCCTACCCGACCCGTCAGAGAATGGGTTGGGTAGGATCTTACCTGTTTAATGGCAGGTAGGGTGGCGGGTAAAAATTTTCTTAACCGCCAGTAAACGGGTAGGGTGGCGGGTGTAGGCCATATCCTACCCACCCCGTTGTGCAGCCCTAGTCTAGATGCACCTAATTAGCCTTAATTATGCATAATACCAACCATTAAACCATATTAATACCCCTAAAGAAAATTTTCTACCCAAAAAAGTTTGAACTTTTTGGCAAGCAAGAAGGCAGCCATTTTACTTCCAAGCTTGGTGGTGTCGCCATGTAGGAACATCCACTTATTGCTTCCCGAGAAAACCACATGATCACACCTTACAGCAGCAGGTAATGTGTAGCATTTCAATGCACTAAGATTGGGTCTTTTAAAAACATTTGTTTGAATCAACCCGCCATGAATCTCTGAGATTTTAAAATTAAAAAAAAAAAAAAAAACTGTCAATTAGAAGAAGCATACACGGTCAACGTTCATGAAACGTGTGTTTATGGATTACACAACATTACTTTACCTAGTCTCGTGTGTATCTTGTCGGCATAATGACCCTTTTACCCTTAGTTTGGGAATGAAATCTGGCAGAAAGTCAAAGACGGCAATCGATGAAACCTATGAATCGAACCAATGCAACGAGTAAGAGCCGAGGCCACAAATGCATTGTGTAAGGTTGCAATAGTTGTCGGAATCTACATTTATCTTTATCTGGCTCGGGTTATTATACATGGTTGGTATTCAGTATATTGGCCAAATATACATTGCAACCACCAATCTGATCAAGAAGAAAATGGGGTCAAATTAGTAAATTAACATTAACGATCCGCTACTTGAGAGAAGAAGGCTTTGGCAATCAATTAAGAGCCGTGAGGATAAAGTATTTGAGAGGAGGAGGAATGAATACAAGTTCTTTTGTTCTCTTTCACGCCATGTATAACAACATAAAACTGAAAGACTACTTTGCTACGTTTTCTTTTGATTAATGTATTACTTTGAACGTTGAGTTTGTAGTCATTTACTAAACTTTATTTATATATACAACTAATGCTTTAGGCTTAAGTAATGATGATTAGTCAAAAAGGCATATGTATGTTGAATAAACTAAAAGTTTGTCTTGATTACTTATTCTTAATCCTCTGTATCACTATCAAGGAATGAGTAGTTAACCCATGTTTTTCATCCATGGCTTGAAGGCAAAATGAAAACCTTAACAGGAAAGTACTGTATGTAGGAAAATTAGTTTCGAGCACAGTACTTTCTTTGGTGACAAGTTTACTTGTGGGTTGGAGACAAGAAATGGACCAACGTGATCCTCATGGTGAGGGCTACGATGTAGACTTTTAGTTTACTCAAATTTGTTTCCGATTGAGTGCAATATTGTTGCTTCAAGTATGACACTCGCTCAGCAAGCGAAAATGCGATGGAACATGCATCTTAAGGGTAAAGACTTGGCCTCCAAATAAAACAAAATTCAAACGAATGGACCTGGGCTAAATAGTCGACTAAGTTTTCCGTTCAAAACTATCTTCGGGGCTTCTCGAAGATGGCTGTTCAGAGGCATACTCAAAATTTTAGAGGCATACAAGACTAGGATCACCTCGTGTTGCTGCCATGCATTCCTATCCGGTATGAGCTTGATGTGCTTGTTGAGAACTGTTGATCATTGCCTCCCAGCTTCAAATTCTGCGAGCTCCTGGAAGGTAGGTTCTATTCAAAGTCGGGACTCGGGAATTCCTTAGACCGAAAGCCTTGTCGGAGCAGGTAATGTCCCTGCATTTTCAACTTGTAATCATTGAATTAGCTTCTTTTAGGCTTTGTGGTAGGTTTGTATCTGATTTGCTAACATCCGGCTGAATGTTGCTATCAAAGATTATAAGATTAAGCGGAAGCGAGTATCGGTTCATACCTTGAACTTGAACTCCGATTAGCAAGAACAAGAAACAACAGTAGCAACAACAACAATTCAACACGACGATCAGCAGGTACTACAATCACCAAAGATGAGCACAAAATTTAAGAAGTTGAAACCTTTTCTCCTAATGGTAACTCTCTTCTAGTGTTAGAGTTACCACTTTTCTAATGGTAAAACTTGGGTGTGATATCAATGGGAATCACTTACTTCTACACACATGTTAGAGATGCTTATATAGGTTCCAAACACTAAGGAATATGGAACCCTACCGGACTTGCCACATACAATATAGGCGACCACATTTAGATCCAACCCGGATATCTAACATCTCTCACTCACACATATACAGTGTGTGTGGATTGTACCATAAGAAAGAAAAGTTCATATTAGTAAATATCCCGTGAGACCATCGAGGTACCTGCATTTTTGGAGCTCCATACTAGCAGCTCAATATGAGCTCCATACTAGCAACTCAATATGAGTCAGCATAGAGACTCACATGGTGAGAAAAGCAGGAACCATTTTCTCACCTCCGTAGTGGTCGCAAGCACGCATAATATAAAAATGTGCCAGAGTGGAGTTTTACTTGTCTACACAAGTCTATGTCACAAACTCTTAAACTCTACAAATCTTGACTTAGTCTCAATTCTTGGGCCTAATCCGAAATTTCTAATTGCTCGCTTTCAACAAGCGTCATGTAAGAGATTTCTCATTTGGCTATCCTTTAAGGTATGATGAACAGAAAAGAAGACAATTTTATTTTAGACAATTTTAGTTTAGGGTTTGTTTATTTTATTTTAAAAAAACTGTATTAGGGTTTACTATTTTTGTAACCTACGCGAACCTAAGCTTAAAATTTTGACTAGAACGAGACCGATAGGGTAACGAGCTTAACAGGAAAGTCATTCGAAAAATATTGGTTACTCTTTTAAGCATACTTCGAAGTTCTTGATGGTTTATGTAAGTTGAATGCGTGACTGCGCTGCCTTGTAATACCGGTGAGGCCTTGGGTATCAAATCTCCACCGAGCTTCCCTTGCCTCTATTCAACTTACGTTAACTCGGATTAATTCCAGAGGGGTTTACTTAAATTGTAACGAATTCCCGTTCGAAGGATTAGAAGTTGGTCTAGAAACAATCTAAGTGGAGCCATCATGCTTTTTTTTTGCTAGAAATCAATAGGTTTGATTTGGTTGAGTCGGCCTTGATCTGTGTTTGCTTACCCTTCCAATTTAGAATATTCTATTGTATGCCTGAACGTAAAAGAGATGCACTAGGTAGATTTGTTAAAGACAAACCTAGTAGTTCGAAGCATCTCGATTACCTTAATCTAGAAATTCCGGCTTTTGAAGAGTCTCTTTTTGAACGTTCTTTGACTGAGGAGAGAATCCTTGTTGCTCCGATAGTGCCAGAAATGGAAACTTTGAAAGCTTTGTTGAATCCAACTAGGACTACCCATCCTTCGTGTATTAAGTTAGCTGAAACGGAGGCACCCTATGAACTGAAATCTGGGACCTTACAGATGCTCCCAATCTTTTTAGGGAAAGAAAATGAAAACCCTTATTACCATGTTAGGGATTTTGAGGAAATTTGTAGCACTCTAAGAATTAGAGGCTTAGATAATGATGCTCTGAAACTTGAAACTTAGGTTATTCCCATTTTCCCTGAAAGATAAGGACAAGTCGTGGCTGTATAGTTTGGACTCCGAGTCAATTGAGACATATGAACAACTTACATCTGCCTTTTTCAATAAGTTCTTCCTTAGGCACAAAACATCGTCTATTAGGACGCAAATATGCACATTTTCACAACAAGAGGGAGAATCTTTATACAGGTATTTGGAAAGGTTCAATGATTTATTATCCCAGTGTCCTCATCATGGTTTAGAAAAGGTTAGGCTAGTTCAGATCCTTTATGAGGGTTTAGATTATTCCACAACGACCATGGTTGAGTCTCTATGCACTAGTGGATTTGAAAACCAAACTGTTGAGGCGGCGATGAAATTTTTAAATGAAATCGCCGAAAAAACCCAGCAATGGGAAAATAGTATGGCACCCCAGAAAACAATTCTTTTAAGTAGAGGAAACGTTAATAGGGTAGAAGGAGGCTATGAATCAGATGCCAAAATTGCTGCTGTAGCAAAAAGGTTAGAAGCCTTAGAAGTGGGCCAGACTAGTGGTAGAGTGGAGCCTTTTTGGGAAGGCCAGAATATTGAAGAGCAGGCCAATGCTCTTTATAATAACACTAGATTTGATAACCGTCAAAAGATTGACCCATATTCAGAAACCTATAATCCTGGTTGGAGAAACCATCCGAACCTTTCGTGGTCTAAGGGCCAAATTCAAGGTCAATTTAGTAATTCTAATGCTCCCCCAGGTTTTGGCTATACTAAGAATCCTTCAGGACTAGCTCAGTTTCAGAATCAGTCAGATAAGAAAATCCTAAGTTTAGAGGAATCTCTCGTCTTGTTAACTCAGCAAACTGCAAAATTCCAGTTATCAGTAGAACAGAGTCTACAAGCTAGTAACAGGATAGGACAAGAAAATAGTCAGGCTATTTCCGAGTTAAAAACCCAGGTTGGTCTGATAAGTGATTCTTTGAGAGAAAAAGGTAAGTTTCCTAGTCAAACACAACCCAACCCTAGAGGAGTTCATGAATTAGGTGCAAAACCATCGAATCAATTGAATGCTTTTAGAACCCTTAGAAGTGGTAGAGTTGTAGACAATAAGGTAACCATGCCCGATAGTGAACATACTGTAGTTCACCCCTCAGGATCTCACCTCTCAGGACCAGTAGCTGAAGAGACTGATAAAGTTTCTGATGATGTGAATTCGGTTCCTGAAAGGTCTGATTTTAGGCCTAGAGCCCCATTTCCTCAGCTATTAGTACCAACAAAGAAGGAATCGAACTTTAATGACATAGTGGAGGTTTTTAAGCAAGTTACCATAAACCTTCCCTTATTAGATGCAATTAGGCAAATTCCTGCTTATGCCAAGTTCCTTAAGGATATGTGTACGCGAAAGCGAAAACTTAGCGTCCATAAGAAAGCCTTTTTAGCTAGTCACGTAAGTTCAATCATTCAGAACACCACAACTCCAAAGTACAAAGACCCAGGTTCTCCTACCATTGCTTGCACAATAGGTAACTTCCGGGTAGAAAAAGCTTTACTTGACTTAGGAGCCAGTGTGAACTTACTGCCATTCCATGTATACTTACAGCTAGGACTTGGTGAAATGAAACCTACTCAGATGACACTGCAGTTAGCTGATAGGTCTGTTAAAATCCCTCGAGGTGTTATCGAGGATGTTCTTATTGAGGTCGACAAGTTTATTTATCCAGTGGATTTCGTGGTCCTAGATACCCAACCTGTCCCTGACCCAGAGAACCAGATACCTGTGATTTTAGGTCGCCCATTTTTAGCTACGTCTAATGCGATCATTAACTGTCGAAATGGTGTGATGAGTTTATCTTTTGGTAATATGACTATGGAGATGAACATTTTTAATGTCAGTAAGCAACCTCATGAGCTAGATGACACATGTTTGAGGAGGTGAACATGATAGAAGCCTTAGTTCAGGAGTCATTACCAAACATTTGTCTGAAGACCCATTAGAAAGTTGTCTATCCCATTTTGGTTTAGATTTTGACGACGATAGCACTATTGAACAGGTGAATGCTCTATTAGATTCCCCTGTGTTAGACACTGATAGATGGAAAGCTAGGTTCGAACCGTTACCAGTTTCTGAGACTACCCTAATTCCTTCTTTAGAAGAGCCCCCAAAGTTGGACCTTAAACCACTACCCGATACTCTAAAGTATGTGTTTTTAGGCCCATCTGAGACTTTACCTGTGATTGTAGCTTCCAATTTGGATAGTGATCAGGAAAGTAAGTAAATGTACTTCAAGACAATAAGGAATTTAGGGTGGACTATAGCAGACATTAAGGGTATAAGTCCTACTGTGTGTATGCATCAGATTCATTTAGAGGAAGACTCCAAACCTTCTAGGGAGATGCAACGTCGACTGAACCCTAACATGAAAGAGGTAGTTCGAAAAGAGGTGCTTAAGTTGTTAGATGCGGGTATTATTTACCCAATTTCAGACAGTAAGTGGGTCAGCCCTGTTCAGGTTGTCCCCAAGAAATCAGGTATCACTGTAGTCCAGAATGATAATAATGAATTAATCCCAACCCGAGTGACCACGGGATGGCGTGTGTGTATTGACTATAGGAAATTGAACAAGGTCACAAGGAAGGATCACTTTCCCCTTCCTTTTATCGACCAAATGCTAGAGCGATTAGCTGGACATAGTCACTATTGCTTCTTAGATGGCTACTCCGGTTATAATCAGATCGTTATTCCCCAGAAGACCAAGAGAAAACCACTTTTACCTGTCCCTTTGGTACCTTTGCGTATAGACGCATGCCTTTCGGGCTATGTAATGCCCCTGCAACTTTTCAGCGTTGTATGATGAGCATATTTTCTGATATGGTAACGGTTCTTAGAGGTCTTTATGGATGATTTTTCAGTGTTTGGTTCATCTTTCGATGAGTGCTTGCATCATTTGACATTAGTGTTGACTAGGTGTAAGGAAAAAAATTTAGTGCTTAATTGGGAAAAATGCCATTTCATGGTTAAATCAGGAATTGTATTAGGGCACATCGTCTCTTCAAAGGGTATAGAGGTAGACAAAGCCAAAGTTGACCTTATTAAGACTTTACAGGTCCCAAAAACCGTAAAAGATATTAGGTCATTCCTAGGGCATGCAGGTTTTTACCGTCGATTCATTAAGGATTTTAGCTTGATTTCTAGACCTCTTTGCAATTTGCTTGCAAAAGATGTTAAGTTTGTCTTTGATGATGCTTGTTTAGAGGCTTTTGAGAAGCTTAAAACTTTACTCACTACTGCCCCGATAGTCCAGGCACCTAACTGGAACCTACCCTTTGAGATTATGTGTGATTCTTCAGATTATGCTATAGGCGTCGTTTTAGGACAACGAGAAAACAAATTACTTCATGTGATTTATTATGCTAGCAAAACTCTGAATGATGCCCAAATGAACTACAACTACCGAGAAGGAACTTTTAGCCATCGTGTTTGCCTTGGATAAGTTTAGGTCCTACCTATTAGGTTCTAAGATCATAATCTATACAGATCATGCTGCTTTGAAATACCTTTTATCTAAGAAGGATACCAAACCTAGATTGATTAGATGGATCCTTTGTTACAGGAATTTTCCCCAGACATTAGAGACAAAAAGGGTGCAAAAATGTAGTAGCAGATCACTTGTCTAGGCTAGTTGTTAGTTCCCCTAGTGATTCCCTTCCTATAAGGGATAGCTTTCCTGATGAACAATTGTTCTCTGTTTCCCAATCACCTTGGTATGCAAATATAGTGAATTATCTTGTTACTGGTCGAACCCCTCAACATTGGGGTAAGCAAGATCGTTCTAGGTTTTTAGCCGAGGTTAAGCATTTCTTTTGGGACGATCCTTATCTGTTTAAGTATTGTCCGGACCAGATTATTAGGAGATGTGTATCTGAGAGTGACCAGTCTAGTATTATCTCCTTTTGTCATGAACATGCATGTGGGGGTCATTTTAGTGCTAAGAAGACTGCTGCTAAGATTTTGCAGTGTGGATTTTACTGGCCTTCGTTGTTTAAAGATTCCCATAGTCATTGTGTTTCTTGTGAGCGTTGCCAGAAGTTAGGAACCATTTCCCGTAGAAATATGATGCCTTTGAACCCTATTTTAGTGATTGAGGTCTTTGATGTGTGGGGCATTGATTTTATGGGTCCATTTCCTATTTCGTTTGGTTATCTTTACATACTTGTCGCTGTAGACTATGTGTCTAAGTGGGTTGAGGCGGTTCCGTGTAAACGAATGACCACAGGGTCGTAGTCCAGTTTTTGAAAGAGAATATACTTACACGTTTTGGTACGCCGCGAGCTATAATTAGTGATGGAGGTTCACACTTTTGTAATAGACCGTTTCTCTTTTAATGAAACAATACGGTATTACCCATAAAGTAGCAACCCCATATCACCCTCAGACTAGTGGTCAGGTAGAGGTTTCCAATAGGGAAATTAAACGTATTCTAGAGAAAACAGTTAATCCAAATAGGAAAGACTGGTCGTCGAGGCTTACTGATGCCTTATGGGCTTACCGTACTGCGTTTAAGACACCCATTGGAATGTCACCTTATCGTTTAGTGTTTGGCAAGGCATGTCACCTGCCTGTTGAGTTAGAGCATCGAGCCTATTGGGCTATTAAGAACTTAAACTTTTCACTTGACAAGGCAGGAGCTCAAAGAAAGCTCCAGCTCAATGAGTTGGACGAGATTCGTAGAGATGCATACGATAGTGCTAAGGAGTATAAGAACAAAATGAAACTTGTGCATGATAGGAATATTTTACGAAAGTCATTTTCTCCAGGTCAAAAAGTTCTTCTGTATGACACTCGTTTGCATCTATTCCCCGGGAAGTTGCGCTCTCGGTGGACCGGTCCTTTTGTGGTCCGTACTTTCCTCATGGCGCTGTTGAGATTGAGACACCAGATGGTAGTAGTTCTTCGAAGGTTAACGGTCAGCGATTGAAGCCCTTTTTAGAGCCTTTTCCTACAGGTGATGTTGAGGAGGTCCCTCTGGAGGACCCTGTTTACCTTGATTGACCATCGAGGCGATTTTGTATTTGTATAATATTTTTGTAGGTTTTTGGTTACACTTCACCCAGGTACTATCTTTCCGACTTCTCTCTTTACTATTTCCTCATGTTACTTATATTTTTGGTACTGTTCTTTGATTAGAAACATTGAGGACAATGTTAGATTTAAGTTTGGGGGTGGGGTAGAACTTTTTGTTACCTTTTCGTTGCAATAAATAAACTCCAGAGCCTAGAAATTTATCCCTATTAAGGATGGCACTAACCAATCTAAGTGGATGGAAGCATTTTGGTTGTAGGAGTTGAGGAACCAATCTGACTAGATGGCAACATCTAAAGAGTCTATTCATAAAAGCACAGAGCTCAGGTGTTAGAAATAACATGATAGTTTCACCATATCTCGTTGAGTCCTTTTCACTTCTGTTTTTATTTTGTTTTGTTTTTAAACTATGTTTCTCTAAGTGATTAGGTGGGGCTCACGATTCAAGTTGTTACCAATGCTAGGGTGAATTAGAGTGATTGAGATACAAAAAAAAAAAAAGACCAGACCATCAGACCAACTGGAATAAATTCAATAAAGTCGACCACTGGAACCCTTGTATATGCCAGTTGTGTTGACCTAGAGTTAGGATTATCAATCACTGGTTCCCTTGTATATGCCAGTGTGTTGATATTAGTCAGACTAGTATCTCAGTCCATTAGGATAGGTTCATTTTGGCGGAGGCCTTCAGACAGATATGAGAAACACCGATCACCTAGTAAACATCAAAACCATTTATGTTTTTCTATATCCATCTTCTTGATCTATCCATGTGATTAGTTTTGACTCCGGATATTGATGTCCATAGTGCGACTATCTGAGTAGATCTCTGTCACTTCATATGAATTTTAGTATGCTTGAGTGCAAACTCGTGTACAACAATTGGAATTTCGTATCAGGGTTCTTCCTCCTGTAGCCAATAAGTATGCCAACCAAGGAGATTCTTTAGTGCCTTCCAAGGTTCTGTGTAGATAGCTAGGGTCTGGAGTATAAAGGTTTTGTGAGTATACCTCTGGTAAGCCCTCCGGAGACAACACTTCACCACTAGAGACACCTAGGGGTTTAAAGGCTTATTGCATACGTTAAATGCAATCGACGATGCCTGCGAAAGTGAGTTAGGATTTTATTTCTATTTTATTTTTGCTCGAGGACTAGCAAATAATAAGTTTGGGGGTATTTGATAGACACATTTTTGTGTCCGATTTGTCTCGATTCTATATATTGTTAGGGCTCATTTTTGTACTTATTATGGTGTTTTATTTATTTGTAGGTATTTTTGGCTAATAAACATTTTTAGAAAAAATTGGCTCGAAAAGTTGTCGGGAAACACCCGGAGGACACTTGCTATTCGGACTCTCACTTTGGATAAGGGGTAACCTAATTACTAAGGGGCATCCCATTTCCAGGCAGTTGCTAATCGCACCCCTACTCTGGATAAGGGGAAACCATCTTCAACATTCAAAAACCAGGATTTTGGCGGGAAAAAAGTGCAGTTAAAGAACAGTTTTGGAAATCATGATTTGGAGGAGTTTGAGGTCGATTAAACCTCTGATTTTCATAGGATAGACTCCTTATGGGTCTAGGAATATGATATGGGTGTTTAAATCGATTAGATTGGGTTCAATCGACGGATTTTTTTCACAACAGAAAAATATGGAAAGTCACGTGTGTGACCTGTTTTAGGGAATTTTAGAGAGATTAAAACGTTGTAAACCTTCCCAAAGATTTGTATCTATCTAAGGAAGAGTTTAGAATAAAAAGGAAAGCTCAGAAACGCGTAGAAATCCTAAAACAAGAAATTGCCGCAACTTGACCGTGAAGAGAAAGCAAGAGATTTTGGAAGATTTGGGAGAGATTTAATCGGTATTTTTGATATAAATAGATGTCTTGGGTCATATAGAAGAGGTGTCGAGAGTTTGGGAACCTAAGGAGAGCCAGAGAAGAAGAAATCAGAGCTTTACAAAACTCTGTTTCTGCTGCTGCTGCTGCTGCTGCTGCTAAAGAAGAAGAACGCGAAGAACATTGACGCTCGGTAAATAGTCGCAGAACAGTGTCGTTGTTTAACAGCTGAAGAACATTAAGTTGTTCAGGGCAGTCTTATTTTAGGGTCTTAAAATCAGCGACAAAGTAACAGTTTTCTGTAACAGTTCCATTGTAACAGCTGTTTTGCTACACCAATACACTGTTGCAAACAGTCTGTGTTATTACTTTTCACTCTTTTAATCATCTTTTGAGCAACAAACACACATTTTGAGATCATGATTAATATGAGGAGCTAAGCCCCATTGCTGAGGCGATAGAGGAAGCTATTTTTCCAACAAAAAGTGGTATATTCTATTTTATCTTTTTATTTGCAATAATTATATGATTATTTTCCTTGAACTATTATCGAATATGATTTTTATTTGAGTGATTGTGGTCTATTTTGATGGAGTATGCTTAGTTTTAAGACTTTTGATGCTTCATACTTGGTATTTACAATTATTACTTTTGAAAATCTACTTGTTGCAATATTTTAGAATCAAATTAAACAAGAAAATTGCATAAATATAAGTATTGGTTTAATCACTTTGAACTTGGAAAATAGTGGAATCTTAGCCTCAGTGTTTCTTTTAGTATTGATATCATCTTTGATTGAGTTTACTATAGTTTTTAGTGAGTTTTCTATTTTAATATTATAATTTAAGTCTAATTAATATCCTTCACAAGTCTGAGAATCGAACCATTTTTACCATTATCAACAAATCACATCAGACAATAGCTATCATAAGGCGTATCGAGGAAGTTCTCACCACAGGGGAGAAAGTTTCCTCGTAGTCAACACCCTCCTGTTTGGTGTAGCCTTTCGCCACAAGGCGAGCCGTATATCTTTCATCTAAACCATCCGCATTGCGTTTGGCTTTGAAAACCCTTTTTTTTCCAACAACCTTGCGCCCTTCTAGGAGGTCAACGTATTGCCATACACCATTTATCCTCATTGATTATATTTCTTTTTTCTGTGCAATAATCCATTTTCCCTTTTAGGATATGACATAGCCTCTTTGAAATTCTTAGGCTCTGCGTCATCATGTGAAAAAACCATGAAACTTTCCCCCTTAATCTGAAAACGACGACGAGGGATTTTTCCACGTTCACTTCTCCGAGATTGGGGATCCTGATTTGATGGAGCCAATCCATTATCAGGTGGAACACTTCCACTTTCCCTAGGAAAACGAGGAATTTCTTCGCTATTCTCAACTAGACGAATTGGTGCGTCTTCCATTAACTCTTCTACCTAAAAGAGGCTAATATCTCCCCTACCTCGTTCCTTCTAGGAAAATCCTGTTCTAGGAAATCTACATCACGTGGCTCAATCTCAGTAACACTTCCATCAGGTTGTTCACCAATGAACAAATGGCCTTTTGAGTGATTAGAATATCTGATAAAGATATACCTTTTTCGCTCGAGGCCCCAGTTTCCCATACCAATGAGAACTATTGTGTACATAAGAAGCTGAACCCCATGGTCGCAAATTACCCAATTTAGGTTTTCTGCCGGTCCATAATTCATATGGGGTGGAAGGCATTGACTTCGAAGGCACACGATTAAGGACATAGGCAACATTCGGTAACGCATCTCCCCAAAAAGAGCAACTAATGCTTGACTAGAAACAAAACATTCATAGCGAGGAAGAGGTTCAGAAATTACCTTCTTTGGCTCAGTGCATTCACGAGCCAAGTGTCAGTTCTTATTATGACATTCAAAGCATTTCTTACCAGCATGCTTTTGCGCTTAGGAGCTTTGGTAGTGGATGAGCCAGATCCATCACGAGGATTCTTAGCAGAAGAACCCTTACCCCTCTCGCGCTTAGACCCATTGGTCTTATGCAAAACAGATTCAGCAGCGAAAACAGAACTGTCAGTCTTAGCATCTTCCAAGCGCTCGACCTCTAGTTCCACACGACGAGAAATATCCTCAAAAGTACGGACATTGTCATTATGTGTCATGGTTTGCTTCATCTGATCCCAAGAGTTAGGTAACGAACGAATAAAAGCTTGTACCTGTTGTTCATCTGTCAAGTGATGACCTGCAGCCTAAAGTTCGCATATCATTGACGACATTGTCCTCAAATGTTGCTTCATTGTAACATTCGTCTTCTTTTGAAAAGTGTCAAACTTCATTGTTAAAGCACACAACTTAGCCACAGAGGTAACTCCAAATTTCTGCCTGACTGCCTCTAACATGTCATGAGCAAACTGGTGGTTCTCAAACTCGCCAATGAGATCATTGTGCATTGATCTCAGGATCATATGACGAGCACTGAGATCCTTCTTAATCCATTCCTGGTAAGCCTCAAGGTTGCGATGGTGTTGAGACTTTGTACCCTCCTCAGGCCGAGGAATCACATGCTCAGTCATTTCCTGCAGCCCATCATCATGCAGAAGAAAAACGATCTTTCGACGCCAGATGTTATATTTGTCGCCATCAAGTTTTTCTCCCTTATTCAAATCAACAATGATGTTCTTGGATGCCATTTAGTCTAACATAGCATGCGAAAAATAAAAAAAGGATATTAAACTTATGGAACTATACACATATTCAAAAATAACTTTGCAACATTAATCTAAATAAATAGCAAAACAACATTACAAGTCGTAAGATCGAAAAATTGTTAAACTCCTAATCATCTCTCGCGCCGCAAGTAATATTTTCTACATCTATTTAATATATGCGCAAGTTAATGGTTTTTGGGAATCAAACAAACTCAACCAAACAACCTCCCACTCAAATGTTTTAACATGTTATTCAATCAAGATAATAATTCAATCAAACATGTTATTAAACCAAGATGATTATCTAATCAATCAACATGTTATCTAGACATACAATTCAGTAAGATATGAATTCAATCCAGCACCATACATGTTGTATATTAAAGAAATTAGACAATCACAACAAAGAACCATTCACATGTTATTATGGATAAAGCGATTAACCACACAATTTCAAAGAAACTCTATCATGTGAATATAATTAGGTTTTGAAAATAGTTTAATTGAATTCAGAGCATCGAAAAACCTTAGGGTACCAAAATTGGAGTTGATCCGGCAACCACAAATAGAGAAACAAATGAAAACAAATAACTCGGTCTGGACAGCGAACCGAACCACCGGCCTGAACTGCGGACCGAACAGATGGTCTGAACCTCGAACCTAACAACCGCTCTGAACCACGAACCGAACCACCGATCCTGGATCGGGTTGACTCACCTATTTAATTCGGGTCGACTCGCCGATTTGACTCGGTTACTGTTCATCGTCTTCTCCAAATTTCAGCAGCGTACAGACGCGCATGGCCAACTTCGGGAGACGTTATCTCACTCATGCAACCTCTGATTCAAGCAAATAATATATCAAATGAAAGGTCTTAAAGAGAACTATCTATCTACATTAATTTTAATTAACATGGATCGACATATATACATCAAAACAATCATCAAACTGCTGCACACAAACATGATATAAAAATAGGGTTTTGTCATATCTCTCAAACCACACGTTCAAACGATACAAAACTTTCCAGGAGATCATTTTAATCAATAATGAACATACCCAATTAAATATTTCAAAGTAAAACACCCTTATTAAGATCCGAAATATTTATAAATCCATTAATGGTTTTTAACCCAAAATAACAAGAACCCTAATCATGATAGTATCATGTTATCAACAACTTTCAAGAACACAAAGCATGTTATTTCAAGCACGAAAACGCATCAAACCAATAGCTCACAATACCAATATCAGAGATTATACGATTAAGCGGAAGCGGGTATCGATTCATACCTTGAACTTGAACTCCGATTAGCAAGAACAAGGAACAACAGCAGCAACAACAACAATTCAACACGACGATCAACAGGTACTACAATCACCAAAAATGAGCACAAACTTGATTCACAATATAAGAACTTGAAACCTTTTCTCCTGATGGTAACTCTCTTTTAGGGTTAGAGTTACCACTTTTCTAATGGTAAAACTTGGGTGTGATATCGTGGGAATCACTTACTTCTACACATGTTAGAGATGCTTATATATATTCCAAACCCTAAGGAATATGGAACTCTACGGACCTGCCACATACAATATGGGCGACCACATTCGGATCCAACACGAATATCTAGCAGTTGTGGACCTCTGAAACTTTCAAATTGGATGGTTCCTGGTCTCCGAAAATATTAAGATGATCCATTGCGAAATGACTTTTGCATGATCGACCTCACTGGCATTATATCAATTCAAAACTTGAAACTCATAGTGGGAAGTGCCTTTGAGGGGACATTCGATCCTTAAAAATTAAAGATTCAATACACCCTACATCTTGATTAAAGGTCCCTAACTTTGTATGTGCAGTTGATGTTTGAGAACGATGAGAAGGGATGCCAATTTACCAACTTCATTACTTGCTCTAGAGAAAGAGGTGGAGAACCAGTCGCTGGAGTAACATAATTTGCATAATGAAGAAAAGCTGCGCTTGTAAAGATGGTGCTGATTAAAGAAGTTGACACAGAAATATGATAATATATCTGATCAGCCTCAACAAATAATCCCACATTGGACAAGGGGATTACAAGGATCTTCCATATATTATTTTATGATTGAAATACAAATTGCCAACCAGTGATGGTTTGGATGCCCACCTATTTACCAGAGGTAAATAACAAGGGGGAAACGATGAATCTATTATGCTTGGACGGACGTAAGGCTGAGCGACGATGTCCTCTATCGATAAGTCTGCAGTGGCATGAATGAAACCTGCACCCTCATAGTTGGAGATCGTGTTAACATCTTCGTTTTTTTGGATGCCAGCATGACCAGCTAGAGGATAGATCGATAAGTCTGCAGTGGCATGAATGAAACCTGCACCCTCATAGTTGGAGATCGTGTTATCATCTTCGTTTTTTTGGATGCCAAGATGACCAGCTAGAGGATTGATATGATCAAGTGTATATGACAAAGAAGTTTTAAGATGACTTATCATGTTATTGATAAAATTACTGTTAGTTATTTCTTCTTCATCTTGTCGCCTGCAGGGTAATGATGATTGTGCGGCTTAGCGAAGAGAAGACACCTTTGCTGCTTTGCATCTATACCAGTCGCAAAAATTCTACATCCCATGGATTTAAATCAATCCGCTTATGGTTATTATGATCAGTAGACTTATGGATGTAATAACTTGTTGGCCATACTTTTGTTGTAGAGACACGACGAACCTCACCAACAGTACTCATTTTGCGATCAAACTCTCTTTAGTTATTACTCTCTGCAAGCTTCTGAATCATATATATCTGATCGGTGATTCAATTATTTATAAAATGTGTATTCAATCCATAAATGGGCAGAAGGAGTAGAATAAGTAAAAAAACGAGATCAGATGTGTTGTTAACGTTAACGATCTGGTATTCCGGGAATTAGAGCCGTGAGGATAAAGTATTCGAGAGAGACAAAATAGCGCAACGGTACTTCTGTTGTCTTTCACGCAATACACAAAACTGAAAAATGGTTCTTTTGAGTTCCTGTAAGCCTAAACTATATAGAACATATAATACTTTAAGGCTTAAGGAGTGATTAGTTCAAATTGTTGTTGATGTCATTGTTGAGAAATCTTTTTTCGTGGAGAACTGAAAGGTTATCTTACTTTATTCGTAATACTTTTGCTTTAACGAATGAATAATTGTATTTTTCATCCATGACTTGGATAAAAAGAGAAAAATCATTACAGGAAAAGTATGTTGGAAAATTAGTTTTGACCACAGTACTTGGTGACCGGTTGATAACAGATGGTTCTACTTGTCGGTCGGCAACAAGCAATGGACCAACGTGATCCTCATGCTGAGGGCTATAGTTTAGACTTTTAGTTTTGTTTCCGATTGAATGAAATATTGTTGCTTGATGCCTGTGAAGTATGGCACTCAAGCAATGTATAAGGATGGAATATTTATTGGTAACGACTTGGGCGAAATAAAACTAAATTTAAACGAATGGGCTCGGGGCTGACAGTCGGCAAAGTGCTTCTCCAAAAGAAAGTGTGTGAGGAAAAAAGAAGTATTGCTCTGGTAGGCTTGGGAAGACATCCTTGGACGATGTGACAACAAAATTTCCTTAATAGGAGGTTTCAGAATTTCATCTCGAATAGGGTCTTTTCAAAATCAGTAATGATACACACCGTGATTCAGTTGTGTGATGTGCACCGAGAGGAATCTGATGACCTAAATGTCACCCTCTCTGCATTGAGATAGGGATGGGTCATGAGTGGGCCCCATCACCCCCTCACACAATTTTTCACGGTGCACAACTCGGTGCAAATTTACGGTTCATCAATCATTTCCGTTTCAAAATAATCCGGTTGTTTTGTTGTATAAATATGATTGGTTAGCAAAAGTTAATTATCCAAAAAATTAGGAAAAAATTACTCACACTGATGAAGTGAACCTCTAAATCTAGAGGATGAGTTGAAGGATGTTGTTCTAATCGTCGGTCCAACTCATCTTCACATCCTAGTTAGGGGTGTCAATGGGTTCGGGTCCTCCCGGGTACCATACTACCCAGACCCTGACCCTATTATTTTTTCCGGTTCCTAAATTAATTGTCCCAGAACCGGACTCTATTAAACAGCCGGACACTTGCCGGTTCCGGGTATCTCATATTCAGTTTTATTACTGAATGGAAAACCGCAACAATGCATTGATAGATACAAATTTCTGGAGGTCTACAAAAAAAGATAACAACCAAGACTCGTAAGAATTTCATAAAAAAATATTTTAGAAAACAGTGGTTCCAAGTTTTCATTTCTTGTCTCCACTTACAGACAAAAGGCGTGAGCTTTAAGCCCGAGACTTTGGTACTTGTCATTGTGCTGGGACCTTTAAGCAAAAGGAATCAACCAATGCCAATTATTACTTGTGGCTAACATAACTCAAGCAGTATGTATATACAATACAGTACCATATAGTATATGATTCCAGTATTTTGACTACTGTCATATAATCCAATGCACCAAAGCTAGTATCAGTTGTCCAAATGAAACTAAAAGTAGATGCAGTAATGGTCCAAAAGCATTAACACGTAAACTAAAAGCCAAAAGACCATTCATCAGTAATGGTACGGGATCTCCCTCTCTTATAACTCCATCCATGGTTGTTATGGTCCTGTGGAGTCACCTCAATGCCTCTATTCTTCCTTGTTTGAATTCCCATTTCTCATGACTACTATAATCCCCAAGTTCTGTAAACCAATGGAATTTAAATACAAACAAAGGCATTATTGCACAATGAATCTAAAAGGCATAAATTCAAAAAATTCTACCCGTTAGAAGATACTTTAGTATGCCTAGGAGTAATTTCAATCACAAAGCCTTGGAAATTTAATAAGCCACGTATCTGATATTCTGAATAATCAAAATACACCAACAAATCACCCCTACAATTGCTGTAATAAGTAAAGAATGCAATAATGATTCTTACCCCTTTTTTCTTGATTCAGGATTTTCATCAAGCACTTTATGTGCAATTTTGTTGGTGTCAATAGGTGCGTCCCTCTCACCTCTTATATCTTTTTCACCTGCAAATTCGGCCTTGATTGCAGACTTCCGCTTGAATTTGAGATGACTATAATTTATATAGACTAATGATGGATTTAAAGCCAAACTGAATACCATATTGCCACTTAACCCAACACAACAAAACCTTATATCTCTGTGGTTTTTAGAGAGTTTTTCCAAACGGTTTGATAGAATTTTTAGAAAATTTTAGGGTGTTGAAATTGTTAGTCAAATATATTATTCACGGGTCCGAAAGGGTTTGTTGTTTCTCCAGAGAGAGTTATCACCATATTAAATTATAGTACGAAAACGAAAGATCATCATTATATCGAATGTGTAATCTAGTGAGTGATCACCCAAAATCTTTGTTGTTTATCAGCAAATCTTAACAATTAAATTGAAGTACGGCCATAAACACACAACTTGAGCGTATAAGTGTCCGCTTGCAGCTTTCTATGACTTGAATTTAGTCCAAACGTTTGAGGAAAGCAACTGGCATTAAACGGGAGGAAAGCAACGGGCATCAAATGGAAGGAAACCTACCTGATAAATAAGACCACTTATATGCATGTGGTCTTATTTATTTGTCCTTTCTTTGGCTCTATTCTGGTTTGTTTTTCTCAGTACCTCTCTGAAAAACTTTGAACAACGTATCAGGTGTCAAAGAGACCGCCCAATCAACCACATAAGAGGTTTGTTTCAGGAAAATCCTGCATATTTTGGATAATTGTTAGGGGGCAAGTCATTTTGGTAGGGGGAAAGCCGACTTTGGGGCCGACATTCCCTGTGGTTTCTTTCAGTATACTTTTCTTGGTGTGTAAAATAATTGCTTCTTTCATGACCCTTTTTCTTGGTCAATACAACAAAGAATATACATACATATATATATATATACATATATATATATAAGGAGAAGATTACAGCAAGAAACTTCAACTCAAGGCAGAGTTCAAAGTTAAAAAATAGTTGTTCTTATGCAAAGATGAACATAAAACAGAACTACAGCAACCCCACTTGTTATCCCTACAGAAAGACTTAATGCCTATTTACTACATTCCCCCACCTTCTAAGAAGGTCTTGATAACGCAAACTTCTAAATTCTGCATTTGGACCAGTCCAATATAACAGAGTTGCTTTGACTCCCTCAACGATCTTTTTTTCCAATTTTTCTCGTCGTTCGAAAATCCTCTTGTTTCTTTCTTTCCAAATGACCCAACACACAGCAAAAGGAAGAAGCTTCCAAAGTATACGACCCCTTTCAGTCAGCCCTTGTATGTGTTGTCCTAGGAACATATGTTTTATATCCTTGCACATAACTCAATCTCCCCATAGTCCAACATAAAAGCCATCCATATTTTATGTGTATAGTTGCAGTACAAGAAAAGGTGATTGATCGACTCTAATTCTTCTTTCATGACCCTCTTCTTATTTCAGAATGTTTGAACCAGTGATTGAAAAATAAATCAATAAAAAGATGACAACATAAGGTTTTCCTTAATTTGAAGTCTTTTTTTTTTGAAGGAAAAAATAAAAACAAAGAAAGAAAAAACAAAGCTAATGTATGTACACCTTTCATCATCCACCACGTGTACAGAAAGAGACACGTGGAAGACATGCAAAACAAGATATCAAAACATGATAGCAAGCATCTCATCAAATGATGCCACCGGTCAGCAGATCTGACGGTCAGGGACAGAGGGTCACAGAGATATGATGGCTCAAAGGAGCACCAAATAATACCCCTTGGGTGTTATCACGTCCAATCCCGAGGAAGATCCCAGATCAACGGCCGAGAGGAAGTTCGGCTGACACAGATGTGACCAGATAAAGAGACACTTGTATGACACGAGCAGACATCCATCTACCCGCATTAAATACCAAAGAGATATACACGTGTCAATCAACTCGTGGAAGAGGCGAGGATAACTCTTCGTATTCAAGCTCAGGCCGCAGCATACCCGAAGATCTCTGCGTAATGGGCACAAAGCACAAGAAGATAAGAATACAACAGCACCTCAAAAGTAGGACCCACGTTCCAACCCTATAAATACCTCTCTCCACTAAGAAAGAAGGGATCGATCAATTCAGAGCAATTAGAGGAGAATATAGGAGAGAGAAATAGGAAGAGTGAGTAATCCCCCTACTTTCGCAGACCTATGGATATTCTAAAGTCATTCGACTATCTTTGTAACCATTCAATACATAGTGAAACACCAGCCCCGTGGATGTAGGCCTTAGCGCCGAACCACGTAAATCTGTCTTATTTACATTTCAACATCTTACATTCAGCGTTAACCTTCATATGCATAACATTTATACTTGATTCTTGGTTTATTCCTTTATTCGAACATTATTTACGATAATACTCGACTAGACAATGACAAGCCCGAAGGCTTCGAGTCGATGAATCGATATAATCATCCACTTTATGCATACGACGTACAATTCTAGAATTAGGATGTATGCGAATATTGTTTGTGAACACGTGGATGGCTTCGTGATTTATGTGTTCACAATTTGGCGCTAGAAACAGGGAATTTGTCCCGGTAAAAGATTTATCTTATCCTGTGATTTCACCTTAAACGCGTGTTATGGTTGTAATCCTTTTCTGGGTTCAGCGTGCTTTCAAAACCTTTTTCATTCTGGGTTCATGGTATTCATTTTCGCACACCATTTCAAAGCAGACAAATACACGGCTATCTATCACAGATTTGCACGTGAGGCGTGTTTTCTTTTAAAACTAAGACTTAGTAATCCAGATTCATGAGTTCTCGTTACGGATCTGTCTTTTCAAGAGTTTTCCTTTTCAAAAGTAGTCTGAAAACAAGGTCCATGATTGTTTATTAGAGGACTTGAATTGCGAAACTAGACCGACGGAGCCTTTATGTTTCTCTTTTATTAAGACCCATGGCGGCTCATTTCCTTTTATTCTTTTTTATTAGCCTTTATGTTTCCTTTGGCATCTCATTTCCTTTTATTCCGCAAATTCTGCGGTGCGAATGGCACTAACCCGATCCTCGTGGATATCTTTGGTTCTCTTTATTTATTCCCCTATGCATAAAAAGGACTAAAAATGGAAAAGATACCAGGGGCAGGAAAAACCAAAGACTCATCAAAGGAGACACCGAAGGTTACCCCGGTCCTGACCCGAAACAAGCAGAAAGAAGACAAAGCTAAGACAGCTACTCAGAGGCAGGATGCTGCGGAAATCACCTCATCTATGAACGTTGACTCCATTGCAGTCGCGGCTCTCAAAGCAGCAGCCACAAAAAACAACGCGACTGTTGCGGCCCTCCAGGCTACAGAAGCTAACAAGACTTTGGTTTTAATCCAAATCCATCAACAAAGAGAAGGGATGGCAGAATCTATGACACATCATCCCGCACATCCACCATTCTTCGGAATGCCGTCAACCAACGATCAGAATCAAGCCATACCAGTGATTTTAGTACCTCGGGTGGAAGCTCAACCGAGGGGACCAAGCATGGAGATACTAACAATTGAAGTTGATCCTCTACCACCCTTAATACACACAGTAGACGAAGGGGAAACTATGGCCGTAGGAGTGCAAGCTGGAACTCTCAATCAGGGATCAAACCAATCCCACCGACTGATGATAGAGCTCAAAGAATTGAAAAAGAGCCAGCAGGTCTACGCAGATGCCTTAGGATTTCCCAAAGAACGAAGACGAGCCAACAACTGGACGAACCAAATTCGAAGGCACCAGAGACTAATCGAGACCAAAGAATTATCCTAGCAAACGCCGCTAGGGGAAGCAGTGCAGCCGATCCAGAATATGCCGCCGAAGATTTAAACTATTATGACAGTGAGATTCGAACAAAGAAACGCTCAACTGAGCATGAGAACGCAGGGCATCGCTACGCAATGGAAGAGCTGCGTGAAGAGATGATGGATGAGATCAGGCAGTTAAAATCCAGACAAGGAGGAGGAAGACTTGAAGAGGTGATGAAAGAAGCTAACTCCACGCCCCTAACTCATCGCCTGACAAATACCCCCATTCCGTTAAAGTGCCCTGTCCCAACTTTTGATTGCTATGACGGATCCAATGATCCCGCGGCACATATCCGGTATTATAATCGTACCTTAGCCCGATGGAGTCAAAACGACGCCGTCCTCTGTAGGTATTTCCCATCAAGCCTAAAGGGATCGACTTTGTCTTGGTTTGACAACCTGCCACCTGATTCCATCAACTCCTACGATCAACTCGCAGAGAAATTCTTGAGAACCTACATGTACAACAAAGCCGTCAACACCGAAATGGATAAAAAAATTTCTCTGGAAATTGGTTACAAGGAGAACACGAGGGAATACACCAACAGATGGCACAAGATCTGCCAAGCCATAGGGAGTGTGGATCCCGTGGTAAGCATTAACTGCTACAAGTGGGGATTAGACCGAATAAGTCCACTATTTGTCGAGATCCACGGGAGCGTACCTAAGACAGAAGGAGATCTTCGAATAATTATTGAGAAATACGCTCGTCTTGAAGAAATCCAGCGTGAGAACCTGAGGGCGCAAACGCAGAGGTCTCACCGTACCAATTCCGCAGAACAAACCAGCGGGGCCAAAAGAAATAGCTCAGTGGAACGAGCGCACGAAGATAGGAAGGAACGAAGAGATGAACGACTAAAAGACGATCGAAAATTCGAAGATCGGGTTTACACGAAGCTCAATGCTAGCTACGCTCGGATCTTGCGAGAGATCAAAGGAAGAGAAAACTTGGAGTGACCGTGGTCTAAGGGAAAACAACCCCCAAGGACCGAGAAGTCTAAAGATTACTGTGAGTATCATTGCTTCAATGGACACAAAACCGAGAAAAACAAGAACCTCAAAATAATGATCCAAAAATTGATTGATGCTGGCGAACTCAAGCAATACATACGAAAGGAAGTCCCCGAGGACAGATCCAAACGAACCAGGCAAGTCCAACTTCCAGAGGGAAACCGCACAATCAACACCATCTCGTGTTCCGAAGCCTCAGGTCCCTCACTCACAGCGCAGATAGGAAAGAGACTACGAAAGCAATTCGAAGACCACTTCGAATTATACAAGATCGATGGCGTAGAGGTGGACGAGCACGAATAGTGGATGGCCGCACCTATCATCTTCGATACTGAAGATATCGAAGAAGATATGGAAGACCATAACGATCCCTTAGTCCTCACACTACCAGTGGCCGGATGTAACCTCAAAAAGATCCTCATTGACGGGGGGAGCTCAGTGAATGTTCTATTCTACGACGCTTTAAAACGGATGAAGCTCCATGATGAACGACTGATGACCTCTTATTACACCATCTACGGGTTCAATGGAGCGCCCACAAAGCCATTGGGAGACATCATGTTGCAGGTGAATGCCGGGCCCATGAAGGTAGAAACACGATTCAGCGTGGTAGACGCCCCATCCCCCTATAACGCCATTATTGGACGAAAGTGGGTACATAAACTCAAGGGAGTGGAATCAACTTAATACCAATATCTCAGGTTCCCTACACCCGAGGGAGTAATGGAAATCAAGGGAGATCGGGTCTCTGCAAAAGAGTGCCAGGCCATTCAGGATCATATCAACAACGAACAGGAAGAACAGCGGAAAACCCGAAGGATCAAAAATAAAGAAGCTGCGAAAGAAAAGGCCATAGACCTGTTCCTCAAGGAAACCACAAGGAAGGGCTTGACAAAGGATGATAATGTCCTTAACACGGTGGCAAGTGCTTCAGCAACCAACAAAGGACAGAAACATACCAAATAGCAATTAAAGAGCGTCCCAGTCCTTGGGGACCCGAAGCCGGTGTTCACACCAGTGGAGCCTGTAAAATAAATCAACATAGGAACGGAAGAAAACCCAAAGATGATCAAATTAGGGACCATAATGGACGAAAAAAAAGAAGAATCCTTAACCAAATTACTTGAAGAATACGCGGATGTATTCGCCTGGAAGTTAGGAGACATGCCGGGGATTGATCCGAAAATAATCCAACACGAGCTGCGTATCAAACCAGGCACGCCACCTTTCAGGCAGAAAATAAGAAAAGTTGCACCAGAGTATCACAAGGAAGTAGAAAAAGAACTTTGGAAATTACTGGAAGCAGGCTTCATCAAGGAAGTCAAATACCCTACATGGATCTCCAACATGGTCGTTGTCCCTAAGAAAAATGGAGGGGTTAGGATATGCATCGACTTTACTAACCTCAACAAGGCATGTCCAAAGGACAACTATCCCCTGCCGAGCATATATCAACTGGTGGAAGCGGTGGAAGGATACGAAGAGCTGTCGTTTATGGAAGGATATTCTGGTTACAACCAAGTAGCACTGGCAGAAGAAGATCAACTACACACAACATTCTACACCCCGCATGGCCTTTATTGCTACACTAGAATGCCCTTTGGACTTCGAAACGCAGGGGAAACGTACCAAGAATGGTCGCTATCTTCAGGCCATGGATTGGTAGTACCCTAGAAGTCTACGTTGATGACATGCTCGTCAAAAGTAGGCTGCGCAAAGATCACCACCAGGACCTGAGAGATATTTTCGAAGCAATGAGGAAACATCACATGAAAGTAAATCCAAAAAATGCACTTCGGTGTCACCTCAGGGAAATTCCTCGGATATCTGGTAACAAAAAGGGGTATTGAGGTAGACCCCGCGAAGATTCAGGCCATAGTGGAAATGCCATCTCCGAAGAATTTAAAAGAAGTGCAAAAGCTCAATGGGTCCTTAGCAGCCTTGGGCAGATTTATTGCCCGATCCTCGGACAAATGCAAACATTTTTTCAATATTCTCAAAAAAGGGAGTAAGTTTGAATGGACCGCAGAATGCGAAGAAGCCTTCCAAAGAATCAAGGAACCTGGCTTCAATTCCAATCCTGCAGAAGCCTGATCCTGATGAGGTTTTGGCATTGTACATAGCAGCGACAGAAGACGCAGTTAGCGCAGTGTTGGTCAAAACCAATACGAAGATAGAACAGCCTATTATGTCAGTAAGACCCTCAATTCTGCGGAAAGGAATTACACGAAGATCGAACAACTCATCCTGGCATTGGTATGGGCTACTCAAAAGCTGAGACCTATTTCTAACTCACTTCATCCGCGTCCCATGCAAAGCACCACTGGAAGCAGTCCTCAAAAGCGGGGAAAAGTAGGTAGAATAGCCAAGTGGAACACCCACCTGGACCAATTCAACATCATTCATGAAATTCAACATTCCCAAAAATCCCAAGTTTTGGCGGATTTCTTAGCAGACCTCCCCCTGGACAACGATGAAGAGATTAGGGGAATACCAGAAGCCGACGAGGAAAGCAAGGATCCAGTTGATGTCCTCGAACCCGCGAGTCAAAGACAATGGGAAGTCTTCGTTGATGGTTCCAAAAATAAGGAAGGGGCAGGAATAGGCATTGTCATCACCACCCCAACTGGAGAAAGGATCGTACAGGCACTCAGGTTAGAATTCAAAGAGCATACTAACAACATCGTCGAATACGAGGCAGTCGTACATGCCCTCCGCTTATAATAGAGATGGGGGTAACTGATGTAAGACTGACAAGTGATTCGCAGCTTGTCATACGGCAAATAGGGCTCGAATACAATGTGTACGACGACACCCTCTCAGCTTACATGGCCTTGGTCCAAACATTGGCATCACAAATTCCGAACATCAAGTTGGCACTTATGCAGAAGGGATCTCAGGCACGCGGATGCCCTAGCATATATATCATCCATGCTGAAGGACAAGAGTATCGAAGCTATCAAAATAACAAGGGTATACGAGCCTTCGATTGCATCACAATTTTCCTTTGCTACAAATCAAGATACAGTGGAAGAAAATATCGAAGATCAGGTGGGAGAAGACATCCGTGACGATTTTGACGAAGAAGATATCCTGTCAAGAGCAAATCAAGACGAAGATTTCAACAACGAAGATGATTGGAGAATGATGATCCATGCGTTTCTCAAGGATGGAACCTTACCCGCGGATCAAAACAAACCAGGAAAATACTCTCCAAAGTAGGAAGATATGATCTTCGGGATGGGATCCTGTACAAGAAATCTTTCCTCGGACCGTTACTACGTTGCTTATCCAGGAAAGAGGGGCATCGAATTCTAAACGACATCCATTATGGTGACGCAGGGAATCATAGCGGCATGAGATCACTAGCCGACAAAGCAAAAATGCAAGGATATTACTGGCCCACAATGATACAAGATGCTGCAAGAATGTCCCGACGATGTGAAGAATGTCAGCGTTTCGCCAAAAAGATACACGCACCAGCAACAACGTTGAATTCTGTGGATAGTCCGTGGCCATTTGCAAAATGGGGCATAGATATCGTTGGGCCTTTCATCGAAGGATCAGGGAAAAGACGATTTTTGATAGTAGCCACGGACTACTTCAGTAAATGGGTGGAAGCTAAAACCTTAGCCAGGATCAGAGACGTGGACGTGTTTATTTTCATATTCCAAAACATTATTTGCAGATTCGGCATACCAGCGGAAATCGTGTCCGATAATGGTAAACAATTACAGGGGAAAAACATAGACATGCTCTTCGACACTTTCAAAATAAGGAAAAACAAATCCACCCCCATATACCCTCAAAGCAACGGACAAGCGGAAGCTACTAACAAGACCCTCGCCCTTATCCTCAAAAAGCAATTAGACGAACACAAGGGGCGATGGTGTGAACAGATACACAATGTATTATGGGCATACATGACAACACGAATATCTGCCACTGGGGAGTCCCCATTTCTCCTCACTTATGGAGCTGAAGCAGTCATCCCAACAGAGATCCTCATGCCAACCACAAAGACCGAAGCATGGGAGAAAAATCTCACAACAGACATGATGTTAGAGAGACTGGACGACCTGGAAGGAAGGAGGGAAGCAGCATTGCAAAAGATGGAAAATTATCAACGAAGACTAGCGAGAGAGTACAACAAAAAGGTTAAGCTTCGAAATTTTGTAGAAGGGCAGTATGTGCTAAGAACAATCCCGCAGTATCAACGAGAGAAGAAATGGGTAAAGTTGGCGCCTGCATGGGGAGGACCTTTTATAATACACGACATTGCGGGAAACGGTTCCTACTATCTTCGCAATCTAAAAGGTGAAGTCCTCCGGCACCCTTGGAATGCTAAATGGCTCAAACCGTACTACCCATAGGAAAAACACAAGCTTTGCATTTGCGTGAAGAATACCAGAAGAAGAAGGCAGCGTAACCGCTTTACATGTTTCTATCTCTGGACGAGGAGTAGCAGGCCTCAACCTATAAATCAAACAAACTTTTTGGGAAATCTTCAAGCAAACGAAATGGTCAAAAGGCCCGCTGGGTGAACGCATGTACACTACATAATAAATTAACAATATTGGGGAAAGTAGTTAATCTACAATCTCTCAGGGGTCCCCTATCAGTGTCTATGAGTGTAAGACCAGGGGGAAGGCACCTAGCAGAAAGAGATACCCAAAAAATTTTAAGGCAGCGGGTCGACGGAATGGGTGCGTGTAAATATTTCAAATAAGCATTCCATATCCTAGAACGCCGCCTCGGCCCCCACCGTTTGGGAACCCTCTGGCCCAGGATTCGCCAGCGGGGTGACAGGTCTCAAGACGATCACGAAGGTATTTACCTTCGGTGTCGCACCCAAAAACTCACTTTTTAACAAAGAAAATTATTTTAACACTTCACAATACTCAAAATAAAAATGAATTGATAACACAGGTATGTCCAAAGGATGATCCATTTCATAAAAAGTTGATTACGAGATTCAGCAAATAAGATAAAGCAGTAAACACATCAAAAGATGATCTGAAAGCATATAATCAACAAGGATCAACTTTCTACAACTAATAAAAGAAATCTACTTGGACGATACAGCTCCATCAACAGGGTTGTCTCTGCGAGATGAAGGTACGCTACGACCTGAAGAAGGCCCAGAAGAACCAGGCAAGGGCGCGGGAAGGGGACGACGCGGATAATTCTTGACAAGACCATGTTCGACTTTATCTAAGACTTTGTTGGTCTCCTCGGCCAACTGAAATCGAGCTTTATAAGCGATAACCGCGGTCCGCTGGTTGGCCTGAGACAGCAATGCAGATAGGCGTTCCGCCTCTTTAGAGGAAATCTCCGCTGCCTCCTCACGAGACGCGGACAACCCTTTGAAATAGTTGGTATGTCCCTCCTGCTGCACTAAGGCAGATTGAGCTTTTTCAAGCTCATCATTTGCTGCGTGAAGCTGTCCCTCGAGCGCTGAACACAAGAAATACCAAGGGGTTAAAACAAAGAAATAACAGAATCACACTCGATAAAACGAGGTTATACCTTCGACATTAGTCGAAGCCTCTTCATACTCACTAACAACTGCGTCCCGAGCCTCATCAAGAAATCCATATTCGTCGGATAGTTTCTTATAATCCGTGTGAAGGTTCGTAAGAGCAAATTGACTCGCGTCTAAGTCTACCTGCTTCATTGAATCCAAGTGACGCAGATGGTTGACTTCGTCATTCATCTCCCCCATCCTTTTATGAAGACGATACACATTCAATTCAAGATCTCTTTCAGATTCCACTTGGCGAGCAACATCAGCTCGAGACGCCGCTAGGGCTTTACTAAGAGCACCAACCTCAGCCCTAGCATTATCTCTTTCCTTGGAAAGACGCAGCATACTATCCCTAACCCCGGGGCCTAAGAAAGAACGAGCCTGTTGTAACTCTCCTTCCAAAAAGCGCACTCTGGCCTCTAAGTCCGAAGCATGTTATCGAGCATCACGCAGGTTGTCACGCGTCCATAGCAGCGTACCATTAAACAGACAACGATCATGATTGTACTTATTCTGCATATCAACCATCAGTGTTCGCTTTTCACGCCACTCAGCTGTTGGCGCAGCGTATCAACGGTGATTCAGCTCAATCTAGAAATATAGGTTAAATTTCTAGAGACCTGAATTCTTGAATCGAAGAGTTCAATCAAATTCGATGCAAGGCTCTTGAATTGATGACAGAATCAAATCAATGCAAGGCTTTAGAGAAAACTCTAGTGTATTATCTCTTAAAACTGAATGAATAAAACTATCTTACAATCCCTTATTTATATGAACCTATCTTTCCTAAAAATCAAACATCTAAGAAAAGGAATTATAAAAGAAAAAGGAAATCTAAAAAGACCAAAATTAGGAAAGGTATCAAGATGCTGCATCAGGTCCCGCCGGGGAAGAAGGATTCGACCACGAATCTGGAACTGGGTCTGGTGGAACAAAACGTGATAAATAACGAACATTGAAGACATCCGAAGTGTTGATGTTTGCTGGAAGTTGTAGGCGATAAGCATTGTCATTAATTCGTTCCACAACTGTGACAGGACCTATTTTCTTTGCCTTGAGTTTTTATAAGCATGAGCCGGCATTCGATCTTTAGTGAGAAATACCCAAACTTGATCACCTACTTCGAAGAGAACACGACGGCGACGAGAATCAGACGCAGCTTTGTTACTTGAGGAGGATGACTCGAGATTGGTAATAACCTTCGTATGAATCGTATGAATGTTGTCCTACACAATCATCAGCTACACCATGAAGACTGGACGGTCTGGAAGAGTAGATAAATCCAAAGGACCACGAGGGAGAAGAACATAAACGACCTGAAATGGACTGAACCCTGAACTTCTATTAAGTGAATGATTATGAGCAACTGCTTGAGGAAGCTTTGAGTCCCAAGTTTTTAATAGAATCTCCCACAAGGCAGCGAGCAAATTCCCCAAAGATCTATTGGTCACTTCTGTTTGACCGTCCGTTTGAGGATGATAACGGAACTCATGTCAAGGCTGGTGGTTCTAGTAATTCCATAAAGACCTCCAAAAATGTCCTAAGAATCGAGAATCCCGATCAGAAACGATTTGAAAGTTGGCAATCCATGGAGTCTGTAAACCTCTCGAAAAAAAAGTGTTGCGACTTGGACTGCATCTGAAGTCTTTTTACATGGAATGAAGTGCACCATCTTGGAGAACCGATCAACAATGACAAAGATTGAATCGAAACCCTTTTGTGTACGAGGAAGACCCATCACAAAGTCCATACTGATGTCCGTCCATGGTTGTGTTGGAATAGGGAGAGGAAGGTATAGACCGGCATTCGTGGAATGACCTTTTGATGTCTGACACACTGTGCAACGTTCGACAAAACGCTCAACATCACGTCTCAATGCAGGCCAAATATAAGACTGAGAAAGTAAATACAACGTCCGGTCGCGACCAATGTGTCCTTCATTATGTGTTTCAGCAACAAGTTTAAGACGGAGGCTGCAGTCTGGAATGCAAAGACGACTGTCTCGAAAAAGAAAGCCATCGTGCATAGTGAAATCTCGAGAAAGACCATTCTGTACGTCAAGAAGAACTCGACCAAAGAAGTCATCAGACTCATATAAATCAGCAAAGGTGGAAAATCCCGGAACTGATACATGAAGAACGCTCAGCAAAGAATGGCGACGACTCAGGGCATCAGCAACTCGATTAGAAACACCTGACGTGTGTTTGATAACAAACGTAAATTGTTGCAAGTAAGATATCCATGATGCGTGACGAGCTGCGATTTTATCTTGACTGTTCAGGTGTTTTAAAGCATCATGATCTGTGTAAAGAACAAATTCTTTATGGAAAAGATAATGTCTCCAGTGTTTGATTGCTTTGAACCACTGCATAAAATTCCACATCGTAAGTACTATAACGTAGACGAGCTCCAGCCAGTTTTTCACTGAAGAAGGCAATAGGTTTGTTGAGTTGGCTCAAGACAGCACCAATGCCCAACTTAGAAGCATCACTATGAAGTTCAAAAACTTGAGTAAAATCTGGAAGAGCTAGAATAGGTGCTGATAACAATTTCGTCTTAATGATCTCAAAAGCTGTAGTTGCTTCGGCAGTCCAAGTGAAGACACTATCATGACGAATACAATCAGTGATAGGTGCCATCAAACTGCTAAATTGCGGCACAAATCTTCGATAAAAAGATGCTAGACCATGAAAACTTCGAGTTTCAGATAAAGTAGTAGGAGTAGGCCAAGATTTTATTGCTTCTACCTTGCTCGGATCGACGGCTAGACCTTGTGCTGAGACGATGTATCCAAGGAAGTGAACCTCAGGAGAGCCAAACTCACACTTTTTTTGTGTGGCAAATAGTCGATCTCGACGGAGAACAAGAAGTACTTCTCTTAAGTGTGCAAGATGTTCAGTGAAGGACTTACTAAATATGAGAATATCATCAAAATAAAAACTACAAACTTACCTATGAAGGGCCGAAGAGATTGATTCATAACACGCATGAAAGTGCTTGGTGCATTGGACAAGCCAAAGGGCATGACAAGCCATTCAAAAAGTCCTTCGCGAGTTTTAAAAGCCGTCTTCCATTCATCTCCTGGGCGGATCCGTATCTGATGATAACCACTTCGAAGATCCAGTTTAGAGAAAATCGTTGCAGCTCCAATTTGATCTAATAGATCGTCGAGACGGGGAATGGGAAATCTATAGCGTACTGTAATTTTATTTATAGCACGGCTGTCGACACACATCCTCCAAGATCCATCCTTCTTTGGTATAAGCAAAGCTGGGACTGCACACGGACTCAAGCTTTCACGTAAATATCCCTTCAACACAAGTTCCTCAACCTGTCGTCTAAGTTCTTCATGCTCACTCGGACTCATACGATAATGAGCTCTATTAGGAAGAACAACATCTGGAATTAGATCAATATGGTGTTGAATATCTCTGAGTGGAGGAAGGCCGGGTGGTAACTCATTAGGAAAAACATCCTGAAACTCTTTCAATAGTCTTTGAAAATGTTCTGGAGGTGACGGCAAAGACTTTCTGACAACCGAATTGATCAATATTAGAACATATCTTTCTTCGCGAAGTGTTTCTTCAAAAGCTTTTTGCTGCAAGAAAAGGACTGGAGCTGATGGTGTATGTTGTTTCTCGGGCAAAGAAGGTAGAGTGAAATTGCGATTATTGTAACGAAAACTGTAGGTATTACGATAGCCATCATGTTGTACTCGAAGATCAGATAACCAAGGACGTCCTAAAAGTAGATGGCAAGCATCCATTGGAGCAATATCACAATGAATTTGATCCTTATACGAATCTCCCACCGAAAAAGAAATCAATGCTCGTCGAGTTATGAGTACATCAGTATTCCGATCCAACCATGCCAACTTGTAGGGTTAGGATGTAGTTCTGTTGATAATTGAAGTTTGGTTACAACCTCCTCAGCAATGACGTTTTCACTACTACCAGAATCAATTATGAAGTTACACACCTTGCCTCCAATAGTACACTTTGAGTGAAAAATTATGTCGTTGAGGGTTGATATCTGTTCCACGCGGAGCTAAACACACACGTCGCAACATTAATGCTGGTCCACTATCTGCTTTAAGAACCTCTACTTCATCCTGTGGCTCTGTAGTTTCCTCATCGTAAATTACTTCAACGTCATTACCAGCAGTGTCAAGGAGGAGGCCTCTTCTGTTTCTAGTGGGGCAGGAAGACTGTCGATGACCTAAATCTCCACAAGAAAAGCAACGAATTGAGTTTGGTCGAGTTTGTCGAGTGTCAAAAGCTGGAACAATGGGTGTGTCTGCTTTGACAGATATAGCGTCATCTGTCGCAGTCGGAGTCTGATTTGGTCGAGAAGAACGAACAGTAGACCATGATGAGAAGGATAATTTAGTTTGCGCCTCAATAGTCAAAGCTTGCTGATGTGCTTCTGACAGTGTTGATGGATGGAAGAGATTGATTGTGTGTTGGATCTGTTGTCGTAATCCTGCTGTAAACCGTGCCACCAGTTGACGCTCAGAGTCTTGTATATCAACTCGATTGAGAAGTAAAAAAAATTCAGTAGAGTAGTCAGCCACAGATCGATTTCCCTGACGGATGGTATGGAGACGCTGAAACATTAGCTGGTCATAATTGTAAGGCAAGAATGTTTTCTTAAGTTTTGATGAAAGTTTATCCCATGACATAATCTTTGGTTTTCCAAGACGTGCACGAGTTGTCTTCAATTGTGTCCACCAGGCAGCTGCTCTGCCACGAAAACGCATTGTTAAGACAGGAACACATTGATCCATTGGAACTCGTTTGAATTCTAGGATTTCTTCTACCGTGACTATCCAATCGAGCAGTTCTTCAGCTGAAGAATTTCCATGAAACTCTGGTATCTCGGTTTTGAAACCCGATTCCCAATGAATATGAGCTGCTGCGTTTGGTACGTTATCTGGTGCTAGAGTACGGTTGGTGTGTAGAGGAGCAAAGGGATTAACGTCGTCTGCAAACGGGTTTTCTTCGTCATCAACATCGTCTCTGGTACTGTTAACGTGAGCAACATGCTCGCGTACGGCTGGTGCTGGTTGTTGAACCAGAAGGGTTTGGAGGGCAGTTGTGATGGAAGCCATCTGGTCTTGTAGCTCAGTAATGGCGTCACGATTGATTTCTGCTGCAGTACGAACTGGTGTTCGACGAGGTCTCACCATTGTAGTGACAGACAAAGAACGTAGCCTGTCTCTGATACCAACCTGGCGCAGCGTATCAACGGTGATTCAGCTCAATCTAGAAATATAGGTTAAATTTCTAGAGACCTGACTTCTTGAATCGAAGAGTTCAATCAAATTCGATGCAAGGCTCTTGAATTGATGACAGAATCAAATCAATGCAAGGCTTTAGAGAAAACTCTAGTGTATTATCTCTTAAAACTGAATGAATAAAACTATCTTACAATCCCTTATTTATATGAACCTATCTTTCCTAAAAATCAAACATCTAAGAAAAGGAATTATAAAAGAAAAAGGAAATCTAAAAAGACCAAAATTAGGAAAGGTATCAAGATGCTGCATCAGCTGTTAAGGCGTTATGCTTATCAGCACGAGCATTCCACTTCACGGCTTCGCTTTTCAACTTACCCACCAACTCTGCAATACGGGATTTCTGTCGTTCCCTTTCTTTCCGAAGCCATATGAGCTCGGGGACTCCACCCACTGAAGATAGGATGGAGAGACTCAGACAGAACACCAAAATACAGATAGGGAATCACAAGGAGTGAAAGATCCGTAAAATACAAACCTGTGAAGGACGAGACATTTCTACGAGTCTGCTCCAATTCGTTGCGAACTATAGCAAGTTCTAAACGAAGACTCTCCTCAGCGTTACCCAACTCTTATTTTTCTTTCAGACGGCCCCTCAGTTCACTTATTTCCACTTCAGCCGCAGACAACTCCTCTTCTCTATGACGAAGCTTGGCCTCCAACTTTAAAGACTTTGCTTTGAAGAATTGGTATAGAACATGGTTACAATGTTCGCTCCTCATCATCTATGTCACAAACAACAAGCATTGTTATACCAAAGGGATCAGATATCACGAAGAATACAATATTCGGATATCATGAAGTACAAGGATTTACCTCTAAGACACGCTGCTGGGGAAAACCGTATTGATACCCATCAGCTACGGCCATCATATCAGCAATAGAGGAGGGAGGGTCAACCACCAGGTTAGCTTCTGAAGCTCTCAGATTTTTCTCCCACATCTCAGTAACGCGGGCTTCAGAAGACAATTGCATCATCCGACGAGTATAAGCGTCGGAATTCTTCTCACCAGTGACCACTGGGGAAGGGTTAGGGACGAACATCAGGTTCTTCTTCTTAAGCCAAGCCAAAATGGCATCTTCACCCTCAGGCATTAGCGAGTAAGGGAAATCCTCTGAAGGAGACTCAACCGCAGACTTCCCTTTGGCGGTTATCTCTTCACCTGCGCAAGTCTCGACATTACCACCCTCAGCATGACCACCTGCGTTCTCAGCTTGATGATCAGTGGTACCTTCTTTGCCAAGATTCCCAAGCACATCCCAATCATCATTTGAGGAAAGCAATGAGAAGTCTTCGGCAAGACCCATGGCGGCATTCATATCAAAGGATTCCCCCGCGGAATATATCCTACCGAAAGGAAATTCGGGGGAAATAACGGGAAGAGTACCCACACCAACAATACCATCGCCAACAGGGGCAGATCCACCCCCGCCAGTACCACCAACGGTAATATTACCCTCAGACGCACCGTCCCCACCCGCGACAACTTCTTCTTCACCGTTACCACCTTCGTCATCAGGGTGAGAAGTGTCGCTACGCTCTTCTCCATTGGACATTTCTTCATCCTCACCATACACTTCGTTTATGGGACTCGTAACCTCCTCATAACCCTCAGCCTCACCGGTAACCGCAGTAGAAGATTGTTTGTGTCCAAGCTTCTTCTTCTTCGACACATACAAACCAGTATACATCCCACAAATGCTCATTTTTTCCCTCACTTCAAAAATGAAAATTATTTCAAGCAAGGAAAAACGGGCAAATAGAATAGAGAATTTAAGAAGAAACTATACCTTGGCAGCAGCAGCACTCTTCGTTTGATGGGTAGTACAAGAACCCTCCTCCTCATCTCCATCAACGACATCAAGAGCATAAGGAAAATTCATGCCCGCGAAATTCGGACGCCAATGACAGAAATCTCCATAACGAGTAGGACGAGTTTCACGAGGCTTGCTATTTTCAGAAGGACGCCAACCGCGTGGACCCGAAATCTATATATAAGCCCAAGGACCAACCACCTCAATAACAGTAGCATGTCATTCATAATCATGGTCACGCTTAATCCTTTCACGAGCAGGAAAGAGTTCCCGTTTAGCAGATCCCTAAGTACCAGGAACATACTTCAACTTGGTATCACTCACCTCACTCAAAAGACGAATTTCACCACGGGGAGCAGCAATATTACGAAGACTAACACTCCACGGCTTACGGTTTCTGCTGTTGACATAATCCCCAAAAGAACTGTTAAAATTCTGAGGAGTGTACCACTTTCTCTCAGCAGGATTCGGAACATAGCAGGCCATCATAGTCTCTCCCTTGCTTCGCAGGTAACATTCCTTCAGTGAACAAAGATAATTCCCAGATAGTTGTGACACGGAACGATTATGAGTGTTCGTGGAAGAGCCTTCGCGACTAGCCAACACGTCATAATAAAAGGAGTCACCCGACTTATATAGGGTCAACATGAGACCTTCCTCGAAGGCTCCAACAGAAGTCAACAGATGAAACTCGTCAAAATGATACTTAGGAAGGAGCTCGTAAGTGATATCATCGCCAGGGGAATAGAAGCGAACCTCAAAAGCTTGAAGTTCATGTTTTTCCTTGAAAATATCAAGATCAATATGCTTGAAAGTGACCTTCTTCTTACCAACTGGAAGGATGCGTATCACAGGGACAGTTTCTTCTTCGTCTGCGGAATCAGAAATATGACTCAATTCCGAAGCTTTTCTTTTAGAAGGAAGACGTTTAGACGGATCATCCCTCGGCATAGTACCCTTGGAGTACTTCCCTTTGAAAGAAACCGCGGGAGGAGGCGGCAAGGACTTCTGCGGAGGCACTGAAGGAGGAGCCATTAAACGAAGGGGCGGAACATCCACTATTTCAGTACGAGGAGCAGCCCGCGTAGTCCTAGAGTCATCACAAGGAGGAGCCTGCGTACTCCTGGAATCTTCACGAGGACGAGGAGGGGAACGATTAACAGCATACCTAGGTCCAGAAGGACCCTTCGGCACATCCCCTTTCTTAGTAGGCACAACCTTCGCACCGGAGGAAGATGAAATCCTATGACCCCGAGGATCCGATAAAGAAGACTTGTAAGGACCTTCCCCAAGTGGAGATTGTCAGAATCTCGACGCGGAGGGGATCTTGGCAGACTAGACGGCGGGGCTTGGTAAGGAGCCCTCGGACGATCAGACATATCTACAAGGAAACACAAAAATAGTTTAGAGAAAAATACGAGGAGGTCACTAAAGATCAAAAAACCCATAATTGATGGTTCATCCGGATAAACATCAAAAACCCTAAGAACTAAAAAATACCCCATCCAACTCCAGGGATAATACTTAGATACAGACTCACAGACGTAGTAACAAAGAACAGGGGCAAGCATATATGCTTCGACATGTATGTACTTCATCACAAAACCAAGAATACAGTAGCAGGAGACAAACGGGTAGATACATAGATAAATCAATGATGAACATCTAATGAAAAACCCCATACATGTATAGAAGAGGACTACAATCACCAACCACAGTCGAAGAAAAGAGGATCGGAGATATCAAAATATACAGGGGCATCAACGATCGAGAGCGAAAGAAACATAAAATTGAATGTTGTTATCTTCCTCACAAGAATGATGATAATAAATGACTAAAGAACAAGAATGGAAAACAAGAAGAGGAAGAACACTGACAAGAAGAGGATAAAAGTTTTTTTTCACATTCTCTTTCCTATTTATGAAGCTAGAGAAGACAATAACTGCTCCTCGTACCAAGGAGCAGTTACGGGGAAAGTTAATGCAAAGTGGGAAACGTGTAGGAAGAACTTTCTTCTTCAAAATTGCAAAATACGCCCAAGTCAGAAGAAGAGGGGCAAATTGTATGTACACCTTTCATCATCCACCACGTGTACAGAAAGAGACACGTGGAAGGCATGCAAAACAAGATATCAAAACATGATAGCAAGCATCTCATCAAAAGATGTCACCGGTCAGCAGATAGTGGAGTGTCGCTGCTGCAACTAGTTTCCCATTTTGTTCACCGGTGTTTTTGTTTTCTTTATAATTAACCGATTAACCCAATACTTCATTTTCGTTATTCACTTGTAAGTTGGTTTGCCTCTTTTTCTCTTGTCTCTATAGAATTTGACTTTTTTTTTTCTTGGCCAAACAATGACTCCTAACTCTGCTATTTATACCTTAATATAGTTTTATATTAAAAACTGAGAACATTCTGAGAGCACATTCCAGTCTTCGTTGATTTCCAACTGGCTGATTTTCAAAGGAGTTGATCGATGATGGTCCTATACCTCTCAAAATGTGCTCATTTTTAATAGGTGCATAAAGCTTCGTAAGAAGAACATATTCTTAAAGTATTAATTTTAAGTTTGTTGTTGTTTATATTTTATGAAGAAAAAATGACATCCAAAATGCGAGATAGTGTGAGAATAACTTAGTGAAATAAATAGAATAGCTTCCTAAATTTTATATCACAAAATAATGCTTTTGTTCCACGTAAAATAGATAGTAATCGTCCGTGGGAGTGCTACTGCCGGACATTCTGCAGTTCTTCAAATAATTTAGCAGGATCGGGTTTCAACTAGTTTTGATTTGGCGTTTAGACAATTTTATTGGGTTTTGCCAAGGGTGCACATGGTACTGTTCGGTTATTGTCAAGACCGAGTACCTTTACCTCCCTAGCCTCGGTTCCAAAATTTTGGACCGGTACCTAACTTGTACCTCGGTTCTGGTACCATTCGGTACCAGGTATGGTTCCGGTTCCAATCGGTTCTTTTCTATCAGAATTCCAGACAGATTTCCCTGTCAGTTTTCCAGAAAAATTATATACCTGTTTTACCTGTTTTTCAATATATTAAGAAATATCTCAATCAAAGAACAAAGTAACAACCCAAAAGTAGCAATAACTATACTAGCAAACCAAAGTGTCAAACAACCAAAGTCTTTACAAGTAGCAGTAGCACACAAACTGATAAACAACCAAAGTCTTAACAAAATAACAAGTACTCAAGTAGAAGTAGCATAAACACACACACTAATGACTGACCAACAACTAATAGAAAGTTAGTTGAAGTTGTAGCATGGGTGAAGTGGTTGTGGAGATCTATTCCATGGTTGCACTGGTGGTGGCATTATTTTTGATAGGACCCAGTAACTCTGCAATAAAAAGTAACAGCAAGTTAGGCAGTTAGTAACTATTACTAAAAAAAAGTAACAAGGAAAAAAAATTGTGAATATAATATGTTACCTTCTTCAATTTCGACATCGTCATCTGGTATGTAGTCACATAAAAGATCAAGTTGTATTGGCTTCTTAGCCAGCTTTGTGTGCAAAGAAACGCCTCAACTGTCCTTGTAGATAAAGAGCTTCTACAAAGACTTAACACTCGCTTTTCTGTGCTAAAAGCAGATTCAGATGTAACAGAAGACACAGGAATGGCTAGTATGTCCATAGCCATAGTAAGAATTAAGCAACAATTAACCCATCAATCTAAGTTGTAAAAAAAATCAGAAAAAATTGATTAACAACAATTACTAAGCAACAATTACTAACACCCTAATTTAATTAACAATTACCAACACCCTAATTTCATTAACAAAAAGAAAAAGAAGTACTCAAATTGATAATTCTAATAAACCCATTTCTCAAATTGTTCCAATCCACAACATTGCAAGTCCAAAGGCTGCAACTTTATTACTAAAACAACACCATTACCATTCAAATATTAACACTAGACAGTGAATTAGGAACAACATAATCCAAAACAATAGCATCATCCAACAAATCTCTAACCTTTTTCTTCTCTTTCTCCGCTCCATAAGAATATTTCACATGATTAAAAGCAAAGATTTTGTTGAACTTACCCTTGGTTAACAATTTCAATTTCTGAGTTGGATTGTTCCTTGAATATTTTCCCTTTGTCTTACCCTGTGAAAGTGAAACCCTGAATTAAGTTAATCCAGTTGGTAAACAATGTATCAACAGTAATTAATTTGGTAAACAATACAAATCATCACTACTTCAAAATCCTACGTTCCAAAATTCAAAATAGGAGAACTGAATCAACTGATTCAACACTTACCTTTGGTTAACAATTTCTACTTCTTCTTCTGGATCGAGAGGTGGTAAGTAATGGAGTTAACAATGGAGAAGATAAGATTCAGAAGAAAATTGTCTCGTCCCTGTAATGGAGTTCTTCACTTCTTCTCCTTCTCAGAGACAGAGGAGAGGAGACGGAAAAAAAAAGAAACGAAAATGAGAAGAGAAACCCTAGTCTTATAATGTTCGCTTATATACCAGGTTTTAATCTAACGACTATTACTGATTTATCATCCCCTAAATCTAACGGCTACTACTACTCGGTACAGACGGTACGGTTCGGCACAGGACTAGGTCAGGACCGTGCACCTATACCTCCCTAGCCCCGGTTTCTATTTTTTGGACCGATATCTGTATCTCGTTTCTCGGTTCGGTACAAAACCAGACACGGTTCCATCGATTCCGGTACGATCCACCGGTCCGGCTCGATTCGTGTGCACCCTTAGTTTTGCCCTCTTTCCGGACGTCTAACATGTATTTGTAAGGTAACAACACTTTGGTGAAAATATAAAAATGGGGTCCCTTGGTTAACCTCAGCACAAAAACAACCTGCGTAGAACACCAGAACTGATTCACACTAAAAAAATATATAGTTACATGTAAATCTGCTAGATATTATTAGACAAATTCAGAGCCACTTGAATTAGAAACAAACAACACGTACATTTTAGGACAACTAAACAAAGAACAAATAAAAGTGTACGCACCACTTCTTAATTATATTCTCGGCAAGACATGCCCGGCCCAGTGATCGATTAGATGGTTAAGTACTGTCCATCTTGATTTTCCCCTAACATTATCCAGAGATCATCATCCAGATACAAGTCATCATTGTTCAAGTAATCGCCAACTTCATTGTTCAGGTAATCTCCAACTTCTTTTAACCTCTGATCATTATCAAAGTTACAGTAGTAATCATCACTACTGCTAACATTTTTTGATGAGAATAGATCAAGATGATTAACGGCCGGTAACAAAGAATTGTTTGTTAACTCATGATCTTCATGATTAGTGCTATCAGGACTAGGCAATCTAGTTGTTGTGGTTTTAAGATTGTTGTTATCATTCATCATCCCTGGTATTGGTGTTGATTCTTTATTTATGATCCACTGAGGTGTCTTGGAGAAGGTTCGAGGTTGAGGTCTTAAAACTTTTGGCACCATCGTATCATTATTCTGATGAGGAGGACGTCTACGTTTGTTTTGTTGGTTCTTCTGGCTGTGTTTAGAGGAACACTTTTTCTTCAAGTGAGTGTTGTAGTAGTTTTTGATATCATTTGCTGTTCTTCCTGGAACTCTACCCGCAATAAGGGACCATCTGAGCAAATCATTGTTTGATAAAAATTTAGTAGTTATACGATAAACTACAGATGTATAGCCGACTACCGTATTAACTGCAGGATCTAAAGTTTCCCATACAACATAGGACTATTCTCAACAGTTTTTGATTGCAAATGACAAATTCAAATGTTGAAAATTAATGAAGTTTTAGTTTTATCATATATTTAGAGTTTCTATCAGTGTGATGCTCTTAAAAAGCGTACTACTTGCCTGTTCCCAAGAAGGTTATGCATTCGGGTAATGAGATCAGCTTCATCTGCTTCAAACTCTCCTCTTTTGAGATTTGGTTGCAGATAGTTCAACCACCTCAGTCTACAGCTTTTCCGACATCGATTTAGACCTGAAACATATCAACAAAACTATGAAACATGTGTACTGTATATATACACACTACTGCGATTAAATGTATGTTAAGTACCTGCTCTAAGAGGAACTTGACCCCATTTTCCTGCACCATGCTTTTCTATACATTTCCTAAGAAGTTGATCTTCGTTTTCAGCCCAAGGTCCTTTCCTCAAACCTTTCGAGGATGGTGGACTTGGAGAAGCATTCTCCATGCTTAGGTGATGCATTAATTAGTGCTGCTTAAGTACTACTAGTAATAGTGCACTTGTAAGTAATTGAAATAGCATGCACTTGATTTTGGATAAATGAAGGAAGAAGTAGTGGATGATTTATAATGCAATTCTAGTTTCTAGAAGGATAGTTTCATGCTAATTTGGATACTACGTAGCAAATTAACCACGTTCCCAAGTGCTTCTTCTTCTATTTTTTTTTGTCTTATACGGCATACGAGTAAGAGAATTCAGTGTGGAAAAGTGAAGTTTTAATGCATGTACGAAATAAAGAACACGTGGACTATGAGACTCGACCTATTTTTTTGATTTTACCACATTCACATGCATTTTTTGTTTTATATATGAGAAAGAGAATTCTCGGAAAAAGTGATGTTCTCAGTGAATTATCCGTGAAACTTCCTTTTGAAATTAAGAGAGACCCATTTGCAACATCAGTAACTTCGATCCTAAAACAAAGACAAGGTAAAAAAGTTCAAAACACAACGAAAGAAAATTCATATATAGGAAAACGAAGGGAGGTTGAATGAATTACATACCAAAGTGATTCAAGAGAAAGTTGGTGAGCAACGTCAAGTGAATCAAGAGCAACTCTCTTCTCACTTGATTTCTCTAACATTGAACTTCTAACTCAAGCTCTCTTTAGTGCCAAGGCTGTTGCTAAACCTGCAACTCGGCCTCCAACTATCACCACCTCTCATCCCAACATTTTTCATGAGCTCATTCAGTGAATGATCTAATGGAGGTCATACTAGTACTTGTTTATAGCCATCATTGCCATAAATAATTTAGTATAGCTACCATTTTGATGAATTATTGACAAAGTAGTCATTTATACAAAAGGAGATTATCATTAATTAAAAGTTGTTGCGAAATGTTGGAAGTTTCCATCTGGTAGCCTAGCTTGAATTTATTTATCATAGATCATGAGCAATTTATCACATCGGACATTTTAGAAAGCTATCTACAAAATTACCCTAAATCATTACTTCTCTTACATCTATATTCTATTTATATCTTACCCAAACTACAGAAAGATACTTAGTTTCACCACTCCATCAACAAATATCATCTCACCTCGTCCAACACGTAAGTATAAGATTGAACTGTTGTCAACATTTGAAGAAACAAAGATTGATTTTTCTCAATTTCACATATCAACTGAGCAATACAAACGAAAACTAAAGGACTATCCTAGCTTGGAACTTAACTATTAAGCTTATCTATAGTCTTTTTAGGCCATATACATCATTTTTAGATCTGGTCGCACGTAAAATTCGAATATGACTGATTATAAATCTACCAACAACCAACGAGGTGCAACATTTATTTCTCAAGCATAATTGTCACAAAATGTTTTACAGCGTACTATACAAATACGAGTCAATATTGGGCAGACACTGAGTAAATATAAGTGCTCAAGAGTTTTACTAGTGACTTGCATCGCGAAAGACAAACGACTCTATGTTAGGCACTAAGTGAAGAAAGTCAGAAAAATTTCTCAATGTTGTCATAATCAAAACTTATGTCTAGACCAACCGACATATAAAAAACGGAAAATGGGTCATTGTCCAAATATTTTTAAAACACGATTCTAATGAATGAGTAAAAATTATTATGGGTGAAATGGACAAAAAATAATAGCAAGGATGAAACTGGAGTCATACTGGCTTAAACTTAAAAAATAGCGAGGATGAAACTGGATGCATTCTGTGTAAATGAAAAATAAAAAAAAAAGTATTTGACTATTTTTATCATTTTGTCCATTTAAGCAGTATCAAAATCTAGATGTCTTTTTCACCCAGAAATTATTGATTTTGGTCTTTTTAACCAATTTTGTGTATAAAAAATTGGTAGGTTGGTTATTACAAAGCCAAAAATGTAGAAAAAGTCCTATAAAAATTAAAAGCATGAAAAACATAAAAGGTTATATGGAAAACGGTTATGTGAGTTCAAGTATATATTGAAAATGGTTATCGTTTTGAGTGAAAGAGAGGATAAATGAAGTAACACAATACCGTAAAGATAAAATCGGACAAACTTAAAACTTTTACCTTAATGGAAACTGCTAGAAACCTTTGACTAACATTCATGTTTCAGAAATAGAATTCTCCAAATCCCTAATCATCCAAAATGGGGCAGTTGAAAAAGTATAACTGAGAGGCTATATACTTGTTCACAAATCATCTTGAGCTTTGGAAGTGAAATTAATTTAGAAAAATGTTAACTTCTCATATATAATTCATTTTTACAAATTAGTTCCAAACTTGTTAGAGTATAAGACTTGAACAAACATTGTGGAAGAAATAATCTTCTTGCTTCTGCCCGCTTCATAAAAATTAAGCATTGTCGTCATCCTCATCATCATCAGTATCAATAAAATAACTGAATAAGAAATTCAGCTCTTGAACCCGACGCTTTACAAAAACAGAAATCCATTTATTTATCATTGATGTGTCATTGAAACTCAATGATAAACAAATGGATATCTGCTTTAGTAAAGCATCCGATCCATGAACATAATATCTTTTTTGGTCACTTTATTCGTACTGATGACCACAATACTTATACGAAGCAGGCTATCACAATACAACCATTCCTTCCACGGTGTTTATTCGAGTCTCAAACTCTAACAAACTTGGAGCTAATGTGTAAAAATGATTCATGCAAAAAAAAAAGAAAAAAAAGGTTTACATTTTCAAAATTCTTTTCACTTCAGATTCAAGGCCCTTATTACATTAGGAGATCTAAATTTCTAAACCAAAATTTAACCTCTTAGTTATTTTTGAACGGTGCTGATCAACATTTTTCAATCAGATTCCTCTAAGGTTAAGGTTTTAAGGCCATAGGATTTCATCTTTACGGTACTACTTTCTCCGTCCCACTAATAAGTGACCTAGTTACTTTTAGATTTTGTCCCATCATTAGGTGACCTCTATCACTAAACAAGGAGATATTTCTAAAATTATCCTTTAATTGATTATAAGAAATATAAGAAATATGCATAATTTGATAGTCATGTTTATATTCGTTACGTAGGTGTTTTAAAATGCTTTTCAATGGTACGAAGTTTGCGAACATCCGTGGTGTAGTTTGAGAGATAAACCATTTCAAAATTTCAACTATTTATTATCCATAAGGGTATAACTGTAAAAAATGCTTAAAAATACTTTTCTCCTTACTTGCCTTAAAAATTGTGCAAACTTGAACTAGATCACTTAATAGTGGGACGGAGGAAATATTATTTATATTCTCTTTTACTCGATGTGGTAACCATTTTCAATACATATTAATACCAGTATAGCCATATATTTGTTTTTCTCAGTCACATATTTTTTTATTTTTAAATGACCTCTTTTTTGCTGATGGTTTTGTAATAACCGACCTACCTATTTTTTATAAGTTGGTTCGGTTTCTCTGGATGTAACTTGATTATGACAACATTAAGAAACTATTCCACTTGGGGAAATAAATGTTGTATCTGTTGTTTGGTGCTACATTTCAAATTAGTCTCCCTCGGATTTTATGTTTGACATGTCATCTAGAAAGATTTAGATCCACAGTAAAACTTCTTCCTTTTTCTTATCTTTTCCATTCTTAACTTTCATCTCTATCCTGTATGATTCAGAGAATATATATTTGGCTTTCAAAAGAATCATGTTTTAGGGAACACAAGAAAGTTTCAGGGCATATTGAACAAAGACAAAATAGGGTTGGAAATAGCAAATCCAATTATCCCTTAACCAAATATTTTTGGTAATGGTAAATGTACCCTTTCTGTATTAGTGTTAATAACTATGAATAATTTTGATTAGTGTTTAATATAAATAATTAGTGATTAAGATAATGAAGTTATAAAAGTTTGTGTTGATGATAATTTTTGGGGAAGAAAAAAAAAGTTAGGTTTTTCGGAGAAGAAGAAGAAGGGGAAGTGAGGAAAAACTTGTATTTTTATGAGCCAAATCTAGAAGATGAATACAACGATGAGAAACCCAATGCTAACAATACACAAGTATACTTTCAGATTATGTTTAATTTCATTTGTATGGGTTGAAATCATCAAAAAAATGAGTTTTTGCACCCAAGTTCGGCAACCCAGAGATAGGTTCGGCTTGAAATTATCAGCCGAACCTAACTTGTATACTACAGAAGATGAACAGTTCGGGTTACTCGAAATATAATAGTTATTGTCCGAACTTATACTATGTAACTTCCGACCTACTTACTAGTTAAATGTTCGGCTAATAAGAAATTTTCATTACAAGCCGAACCTTCTCTTGAGAGTTAGGTTCTGTTTTCACTCTAAATATCGTATCATGCTCATATTTAAAAAAGCATATCAGCCGAACTGATTTTCCATAAAACACTTAAATTCATACACATTTTTAGGGGTTAGGCTTTTTATTACATATGTTTTCTATTGTACAGCCTTTTCATAAGATGAATCAAACAAAAAAAGTGGAAATTACTAAAGTGTTAAGAAAGTGAAGTCTAATGATGGAGAATACCAAGGTCCGAATTCAAGTCACTAAAACCAAGGAGATCTTATCTTCACCTTCAAGAGAATGAAAAGGCACACACAACGTAAAAAGAATGAGGCCATTCCGACATCAGACGAAAAGGTTAGGGCCAAAACAAGATCGATAGACTTGAGTGTGCAAAGAGAAGGTTCGGATGATAACTCAACAACATGAGCTAGCCGAACCCAGAGCATGCAAATCAATATTTTCGAAGTGTTTACAGAGAGAGGTTCGGCTTGAAAATGATCTAATCGAGTCAGCCGAACCTGACAACCACCTGGAGTAAATTTCACTTCTCAGGTTCGGCCGGGAAGGTTTGCATGGTATTAGCCGAACCTGGCACTGTTCTGGGACGTATTTAATACACATTTTGGGGATCGGCTAAAAACTGATATTTACTTTTAGCCGAAATGTTCATAGACACTTTCAGGGTGAAATTTCAAAAACAGTTCTGCTCAAAACTCAACTCAATTATCAGCCGAACCCACTACTGTAACCATCAAGAATCCTAAATTTTTAGCAATTTAACCCATTTAATCCATGAAAAACAACAAATAAGAGATTGGGTTTGTTGGGAATACCTTCTTATCCTCATTTCAGGAGTTGGAGCTTCAAATGGTTGAATTTCTGATTCAATTCCTGGTTCAGTTATAGTTTTTACACCTTCATCTTCAATTGGTTCTTCTTCTTTAATTCATGGATTAAAAGACGATTTAGAACACCTGACGTTTTCTTTTTTCTTTGTACGATCCATCATATAGTTCAATTTAATCGATGATCAAATTTTCACGAATCGACAATTAATTACGGTGATGGAAAAAAAATTCTGAGAGAGAAGGAAGGTGGTTTGGCTGGAGGAAGAAGAAGAGATGTTTAGGATAGAAACATATTTTGTTTTTTGTTTTTCGATTTTAGGTTTAAGCGTATATATGTAATTGAACTACCCAATAGACACCCCTTATAAGGTCACCTAGGATGGGAAAACTATTTTGTATGCCTTGAAAGTTTTTGGTATGCCCTAAAACTAGGGGTGTGCAACGGACGGACGGTTGCGGATTAGGGGTCACCCGCGTCCAAACCGTCAAAGTTGCGGATTTGGAAATCAAACCGTGTCCGGCCCAGTCACCCGCAGATTTCACATATGCGGATCAACGGGTGATACGGTCCGGATGTGGATTAATCGCGGATTTAGTCAGAAAAAAATATATATTAAGTTCAGAAACTATAATTTTTCTTTAATTATTTTGATCTCCAAAAGAACCACCCTACTGTAATCAACAATATAGCTCCAATGGCTTTAATAAATATGTATGCTTACGATTGTTTCCATCTTGATACTGTGCTTGTAGAGGGCTAGTTTGAGTTATCAAGTTAGTTCCGTCATGAGTTCTTTTTTCTTTCGAGTTCCGTCATGAGGTCCGTCAGAAAACTCACCAGTAAATATGTATGCTCACCGAGTCCAGCCTGGTACAGCCTAGTACGTTAATATTTTTGTTCCAGTTACAGTTGTTGATGAAATTCATTAACATGGAGATAGTGAGGTGACAGAAGACAGAGATGCAAACTAGTATAAATTTCGGTTTGTGGAGTTGATCAACAATAAATATATGCAAATTAGTATAAATATGTATGCTTTAAAGGCTAAGAGCTAGGTAATCAACAATATCGCAAAAACAATATTCAAAGGTCGTGCGTATCCAAAATACACCGGTATCAAAACAAAATTCTCTTACTACCCTGCGGTGCGGATAAATCTGCGGATTGCGAAGTCCAACCGCAACCAAACCGTGTAAACATGCGGATTTGAGAATCCCATCCGTATCCGGCCTATAACTCTTGTGGATTGGATTTCACCCGTAATTTTACGGATGGATTTCAAAAGTTGTTTTTCCAAGGAACCTATATATACTTATCTAAGCCCACTTAAATATCTAGACTATATATATACTTATCTAAGCCCAATTTTATACTAATCAAACACTATTAGGCAAAGAAAAATCCCATCTTAATTAAGATGAAGAATGAAGCATATACATTATTTAAATACCCCTCAAAATCTATCTCTTGAAATATACCCTTATTCAATTTATAAAAATACCCATACCTTCTGAAAAGTGGAAGCAACTTTCTCAAGTTGACTCCAAAAATCTTAATTTTTACCCCTCCGTGGTATTTGTGAAAGGTCAACCAGAATGGAGGATATTTATAACATTCCCACTTTTTTTAAAAGATCCATAAGGGTTTGAAACTATTAAACAAAATAATATGAGAAAAATTGAGATATCTCTACAAATAATAAATAAAATAAAACAACAACAACAACAAGAGGAAGATTACTTACAATGTAATCAGACACGAAAGCTGCATATGAAGATGTTGTAGGGACATAATGTCGCTCAATACATTTTGTTAGTGTGCGAGATTCATTCACTTCCTTAGCGTGCGAGAACATAGCAAGGGATCAGAAAATAGGAGGAATATTATTTGTACCCCACTACATATTAGCTGTCATCCAATATGTAAACACTTATATAAAGAGAAAGGTATGAGAGAGAAAGTATGATTAAGAGAGAGGGGACACATTTGTAGAGAGAGAAAACAGAATTTGTATTATTATTATTATTATTATTATTATCTTCTTCTTCTTCCTTCACCAACTTAGAACTCCAAATATTCATTAATGGAGTCTCAATGTAATCCAAATGTAATTTCAACAATCATAGTGAACCCTAACCCTGTGGATGTAGATCACATTGATCGAACCACGTAAATCTTGTGTCTTATTTTATATTTCCATCATTTTTATCTTCATTTTCATGTTAAATATGTTTAGATCTAGAAATTGTTAATGGGGTGTTAGTTGTGGGATTTCCTGCAACTACATTTTGGCGCTAGAAACAGAGAGGAGTAAAGGATTTTATCCTACCTGCAATAAATCTTACCAGATATACAAAATTCAGAAAAAAAAAACACCAAAGTTCCAGGGAGAAAATGGAAGTTTCAATTGAAGATTTTTATGTTCAGGAAAAAAACAAGAGGCAAACCTTTGAAGGAAACAAAGGAATGCGAAGATAAATATAAGAGGCGGAATCTATGGTTTTTGTCGCAAACAGAAACTCGCACAGATGGTTCAAGGTTGAGCGAGCAAGCAATATGTCACGGGTTCAAATTCGCTCACATACACATTTTTCATTTTCTTCTCATCTCCAAGGACGAATAAAAGAACAACAGAAAAACATTAAGTGTTTACTTCGCATAGAGGTGCTTGAACAGTTGGTTAGGGCAGCAACGTGTGCGTTCGTGGTCTCGTGATCGAATCCCAACAAACACATATTTTTTCATCTTCGCACAGTTATCTCGCAGAGTATAGGAGCAGTTGGTCTTTGATTACTTCGCATTGGGTTAGCATGGTTCGCACACTTGGTCTAGTTGTTCGCATGAGAAGGTTCACACACTTGGTCTTTGATTAGTTCGCACGATCTTTGATTACTTCGAACAGAAATTTTGCACAGAATAAAATCAGCACAGTTGGTCAGTGCGGTACTTCGCAAGGAGCAGGTCATGGGATCAATTCTTGCCTCTCGTATATTTGTTTTTGTTACGCGAAATTTATACAGAATTGCCTCCGCACAGTTGATCTTTGATTACTTCGCACAGTCTTTGATAATTTCGCACAAGGGCCTTAAAACAGTTGGTATGGTGCGAGAAAATGGAAGAGGCAAGTCAAGGGTTAAAGTCTCACTTCTCACGCTCCTTTTTGTTGAGCGACATTCATACATTTCAAGGCATTTATTCACTTCTTTGACAACAACAACAACAACTCGCATAAAAGCTAAGTACCACTTTCCTTGAACATTTTACTTACAACAAATAAAAAGATTTTTGATTTGGTTTACAAAACGCGATACAATCGCACAATTACAAAGATTTCACAATTACAAATATTTGAGAAAATCTCGCATATAATTTTTTTTAAAGATTTACCTTGAATATTTGCTTTGCTTCAAATGATATGGTATTTAACATGGAGAGAAGTAAGGGGGAAATAAGACCTCATCAACAGGCAAGTAAGACCTTGACAAAGGGTGCATAAGACCTCATTAGGATCATTTCCATGTAATATATTTATCAAATGAGACGAAATGAGTCATTCAAAGGAAACCAAAACAAACAAAAATGATTTGAACTTGCACATAAATAAAAAATTTTGAAAAAAGAAATGTTAAATACTAATCTACATTCGTATTTGCATTATAGCATAGCATGAGGCAGAGAACATGGAGAAATAGTTTTGCATGATTGATTCGCAATACTTCGTATATTTCGAGGATTAGTACTTCTTATACTTCTTTAAGTATACTTCATACTTCGCATACTTCAAGGATACTTCATACTTCGTATACTTCGGGATGATACTTCTAATTACTTCCTAAATCTTCGGAACTTCACAAAAGAATAGAGGCAAGTACGTACTTTTCAAGAAAAGTATTATTTCGCATAGTTCCTTAATCAACAAAGTTCAAAGACTACTACAACAACGAGTTTCTTCTTCAAGATCGCTCTTCAAACAATATTCAAAAAAAAAAGAGGAAAAATGTAGGGACATAATGTCGCACAACACATTTTGTTAGTGTGCGAGATTCATTCACTTCCTTAGTGTGCGAGAACGTAGCAAGGGATCCGAAAATAGGGGAATATTAGATGTACCCCACTATATATTAGCTGTCATCCACTATGTAAACACCTATATAAAGAGAAATGTATGAGAGAGAAAGTATAATCAAGAGAGGGAGGACACATTTGTAGAGAGAGAAAACATAATTTGTATTTTCTTCTTCTTCCTTCACCAACTTAGAGCTCCAAATATTCATTAATGGAGTCTCAATGTAATCCAAATGTAATTTCAACAATCATTGTGAACCCTAACCCCGTGGATGTAGATCACATTGATCGAACCACGTAAATCTTGTGTCTTATTTTACATTTCCATCATTTTTATCTTCATTTTCATCTTAAATAAGTTTATATCTAGAAATTGTTAATGGGGTGTTAGTTGTGGGATTTACTGCAACTACATTTTGGCGCTAGAAAAAGGGAAGAGTAAAGGATTTTATCCTACCTGCAATAAATCTTACCAGATCTACAAAATTCAGAAAAAAAAACACCAAAGTTCCAGGGAGAAAATGGAAGTTTCAATTGAAAATTTTCATGTTCAGGAAAAAAAACAAGAGGCAAACGTTTGAAGGAAACAAAGGAATGCGAAGGTAAATATAAGAGGCAGAATCTATGGTTTCTGTCACAAACAGAAACTCGCACAGATGGTTCAAGGTTGAGCGAACAAGCAATAGGTCACGGGTTCAAATTCGCTCACATACACATTTTTCATTTTCTTCTCATCTCCAAGGGCGAATAAAAGAACAATAGAAAAACATTAAGTGTTTACTTCGCATAGAGGTGCTTGAACAGTTGGTTAAGGCAGCAGCGTGTGCGTTCGTGGTCGCGTGATTGAATCCCAACACACACATATTTTTTCATCTTCGCACAGTTATCTCGTAGAGTAGAGGAGAAGTTGGTCTTTGATTACTTCGCATTGGGTTAGCATAGTTCGCACACTTGGTCTAGTTGTTCGCATGAGAAGGTTCACACACTTGGTCTTTGATTAGTTCGCACGATCTTTGATTACTTCGCACAGAAATTTCGCACAGAATAGAATCAACACAGTTGGTCAGTGTGGTACTTCGCAAGGAGAAGGTCATGGGATCAATTCTTGCCTCTCGTACATTTGTTTTTGTTACGCGAAATTTATACAGAATTGCCTCCGCACAGTTGGTCTTTGATTACTTCGCACAGTCTTTGATAATTTCGCACAAGGGCCTTATCACAGTTGGTATGGTGCGAGAAAATGGAAGAGGCAAGTCAAGGGTTAAAGTCTCACTTCTCACGCTCCTTTTTGCTGAGCGACATTCATACGTTTCAAGGCATTTTATTCACTTCTTTGACAACAACAACAACAACTCGCATAAAAGCTAAGTACCACTTTCCTTGAACATTTTACTTACAACAAATAAAAAGATTTTTGATTTGGATTACAAAACGCGATACAATTGCACAATTACAAAGATTTTTCAATTACAAAGATTTGAGAAAATCTTGCATACAATTTTTTTTAAAGATTTCTCTTGAATATTTGCTTTTCTTCAAATGATATGGCATTTAACATGGAGAGAAGTAGGGGGGGAATAGGACCTCATCAAAAGGCAAGTAAGACCTTGACAAAGGATGCATAAGACCTCATTAGGATCATTTCCATGTAATATATTCATCAAATGAGACGAAACGAGTCATTCAAATGAAATCAAAACAAACAAAAACGATTTGAACTTTCACATAAATGAATTTTTTTGAAAAAAGAAATGTTGAATACTAATCTACATTCATATTTGCATTACAGCATAGCATGAGGCAGAGAACATGGAGAAATAGTATTGCATGATTGATTCGCAATACTTCTTATATTTTGAGGATTAGTACTTCTTATACTTATTTAAGGATACTTCATACTTCGCATACTTCAAGGATACTTCATACTTCGTATACTTCGGGATGATACTTCTGATTACTTCCTAAAGCTTCGGAACTTCACAAAATAATAGAGGCAACTACGTACTTTTCAAGAAAAGTATTCTTTCGCATAGTTCCTTCATCAACAAAGATCAAAGACTACTACAACAACGAGTTTCGTCTTCAAGATCGCTCTTCAAGCAATATTCAAGAAAAAAAAAGGAAAAATGTAGGGACATAATGTCGCACAACACATTTTGTTAGTGTGCGAGAGTCATTCACTTCCTTAGTGTGCGAGAACGTAGCAAGGGATCCGAAAATAGGGGGAATATTAGATGTACCCCACTATATATTAGCTGTCATCCACTATGTAAACACCTATATAAAGAGAAATGTATGAGAGAGAAAGTATAATCAAGAGAGGGAGGACACATTTGTAGAGAGAGAAAACAGAATTTGTATTTTCTTCATCTTCCTTCACCAACTTAGAGCTCCAAATATTCATTAATGGAGTCTGAATGTAATCCAAATGTAATTTCAACAATCATTGTGAACCCTAACCCCGTGGATGTAGATCACATTGATCGAACTACGTAAATCTTGTTTCTTATTTTACATTTCCATCATTTTTATCTTCATTTTCATGTTAAATAAGTTTAGATTTAGAAATTGTTAATGGGGTGTTAGTTGTGGGATTTCCTGCAACTACATTTTGGCGCTAGAAACAGGGAGGAGTAAAGGATTTTATCCTACCTGCAATAAATCTTACCAGATCTACAAAATTCAAAAAAAAAAACACCAAAGTTCCAGGGAGAAAATGGAAGTTTCAATTGAAAATTTTCATGTTCAGGAAAAAAAACAAGAGGCAAACCTTTGAAGGAAACAAAGGAATGCGAAGATAAATATAAGAGGCAGAATCTATGGTTTCTGTCACAAACCTCTAGACCTAATCGTTTTGGTTTATAAAGGGAAAATATCTTCTGGAGAATTACTCTTCTATCCTTAGCTTAGGATTGAAGATGTGTTGGGGTTGATATGGTGTGTGCTGCTGTAGTCTTGTGTCCAGCTGCAGCTTCTAATCATCCTCCATGTGTCCATACAGATTATGGTATCTACAATTTGCCCCTTTTCTTGAGGGTTGTTGGTGAACGATCCTTGAGAAAAATCACTTCCACCTTATTTGTCATTGCATCGGTTGTTGTTTCCTTCAAATTCCCCCTGTCGAGAAGCGCGCATTCTCTTGAACTATTATCTTCATTACTCGTACTACAGCCCCTACGTAATTCTTATGGCCCATGGAACCTGCAGGGATTAACACCATCACCGACTTGGTACCCTCGTCACAAGGTTGCACCCTCGTGACATGGCTTCGCATCGTCATCGGCCATGCCCCTTCGTGACATGGCATTGCATTGTCGACGGACATGCCCCTTTGTGACATGGCTTCGCATTGTCGTCGGCTATGCCCCTTTATGACATGGTTTTGAATCATTATCGGCCATGCCCGTTCGTGACATGGCTTTGTCTTCTTTATGGAAGAACTTCGGTGAAGGATATACTACGACAAAGTATTAATACTTGCTCCTACTCTTCACTGAAGTTCCGGGACACCTTGAGACAAAGAGATTCTTGCATACCTTGATTTAATTTTCATCGGGTTATGATTAGCAGTATTTGGTCGTCTGTTTTCCCCATGCAATCTTCGAGTTAAAAGAACTTTGTAGGCTCTTTGAGCATAAGATTTGGGTATATCTCTACAACCATAGGTATACAATTGTCCAACGCAGTTGTCGCTGGGTGCGATGAGTGTTTGAGACCATAGCGTCACAAAGGGATTACCTTGTGCTATGTTTGGGACCTTTCACCTCGTTGGACAATCCCGGGCCAGGAGATTACCGAACGGTGGGGGTCTAGATTTTATATATGATGGGTATCTCTGATGAGTGCTAAAAAGTGCATATTTCTATATCTTTTTGTTGGCATTTAACTCATCTTTTTGTGCATTAATTCTACATTTTATCCCACATTCTGTATTTTCTTTGTTTTCAAGAATAAATATTTTTATTAACTAATTTTGCATTTTTAGGTAATAAATAAAGTTTGGATGAATAGCGGAGCGGAAAAGAGCAGAAAAGTGGTGAAAAGCCGGGAGGAATTACACAAGGAAACCGCGAAGGATGTTGTGCACAAGACCAGAAGGATGAAAATGGGCTCACAAAGGAAGAAATTGTTCTTAAAGAAGAAGTGGGCTCAAGATTGTTTAAGCCCAAACACATTTCCTAAACCCAAACCCATTTTCTAAGCCTAAAATCAATACCCAAACCCGTTTCGCCTCTTAACCGTCAGATTGGATCCATTCCATCATCCAACGGTCGCTTCATCACAGTGCATCAAACTCTGAAGCTCCTGTCTAACACTACAGCACCTAACTCCATCTGGAGCCATCAGTTTTGTTGTGTCTCACAATCCTACGGTCGCTGCAAGCATTGCCATCTCAGCCGATAGATTCGATCCAGATGTGTCGATCCAACGCTTTAACTCACTGGACATCGAATTCTGATACATCCGCTCAACACCCTAATACCTAACCCTATTCCTACCCAACCAAACACCCCCCTAACTCTTTTTCATCGACTCCATCTTCTCTTTCTCCCCTCACCTCCTCTGCAACCTCCATGTCCGCCACCATCTCCTCCACCTGCTATCCCAACTGCTCCGCCATCACCACCATAATTACCACAGCGTCGAACAATGATAACCCATCATTGTTCCACTCTCCCTAGTCCGTCTACTTTACTTATTCCACACATTTTCAACCGAAACCCTAAAGTGTGAAATAGGTAAATTAGGTCGATCTAGAGGCAAATTGAAGGTATGGGAAGCAAGAGAAGACTAATTCTAAGCATGGGTCGAAGTTTGATTGGAGTCAGAGATTAGGTAAATTTCTAATTTTAATTTCTAAAACCCTAATTTTTCTGATTTGGGAAATTTTTGGGGGAAATCAATTGAATGTTAAATTGAAGTATGGGATAGTCTATTAGGGTTGTTATCAGAGTTAGGTAGGATTTTTTTTGATTTAATTTGTATTTTCACCAAACCCTAATTGGACTGATGTGGTCCTGTTTTGGGGAAAGTTGGTTTGTGTATAAATAGAGATGATGGGTGTGTGTTAGAAGGAAGCCTGGATTAGCCAGAGCACCACCAAGAGGCCTGGAATAGCTAGGACCTCAACTGTTAATGTTGTTTCAATTTCAGTTCAATTTCAGTTCAATGTTTTAAACAATTTCAATTCCATTGTCATTTAATTTCATTATGTTCTAACTCCATTTGCTAGGGGTTAGATGATACTCTTGAATTGTAAGCTAGGATATTCCTTGTTCATGTCACTGTTCTTGTAGTGCTGAAACTAAGTAGGAATGATAATTATCTAGTTGAGTGAATGCACCTGTGATCAGCTGTGCTGTAAGAAGACAGCTGATTCTAGGGGTGTAAGAGTGAGAGTAGCTAAGGATTCAGTCCATTTGAAGGGCTATGCTTAATTGAAGTAGGGAAGTTAGTAAACTTAGTGATCAAATGCACCTGTGATTGAGTGTGCTGTAAGAAGACACTCAATGCTAGGGGTGAACTAGAGAACTTAGGGGATTAACCTTCCACTAATGCGGATTGCTAGATGACTGGTTGAGCAAACAAGCCTGTGATCAGCTGTACTGTGAGAAGACAGTTGATGCTAGGGGTAAGTTAGTAAGATTGGTTAAGTAAATCATCCACAATCTTCCCTGAGATGAAACAAGAACATGATTGATTAGGATCTGCCTTAGTTTAGGATCAAGAAGTGAATTCAAAAGCCCTAGCATGTTCCTGTTTACTTGCTTTATATTCTACTGTTTTTCAGTTCAGTCACTGCCATCATCTCATGTGTGTTTTAACACAACCAAGACTCTTTGTTACAACTCAGTTTTAGTAAAACCTTAAGCTTCAACTACACACACCTTGTCCATGTGGATCGACTCGCACTTGCACATTAGCTACATCGACGCCGTGCACTTGCGGTATTAGTTTGTGACTCTTTTAGAGAGCCACCAATCTCTTTCTGCTGGATGCCTTCCCCTGGTCATACACTCATAGACGCTTACTGGGGAGTCCGGAGAGATTGCACAGAAGTGCTTTCCCCGGTATGATGATATGAGACCGGTGGTTCTTTCCCCGGTTCTCCATTGTATGCGTTATTTAGAATGTATGAAATGTTCGCACTTTCGAAGTGTATGCAATTTTTATGAAACAATTTTCATTGAAATGTCTGCACTATAAAAATGTATGCATTGGATTTGCAAAACGTATGTCATATAAAAAATTTAAAATTATTATAAGAGTATATAAGCATTTGCAAACTCTTTAGTTGTGTGTATGCCCCCTTTTGGTTTCGGAAGGTGGTTCTTGAAGCTTGCGAAAGCAAAAGTATCTGCTCTAACGTAGTCTGGTTAGGTTGTCGAATTTGAGCTGCCCCTTGAACTGTGCTTTTGAATTGATTGCCCCGACGAAAAATTTACTAACTTCTCCTGTTGCTGTCACTTTTTCTCTATTGCAGTTGCCAAAAATCATGATTTGCTGGAGATCTGTAACAACCAGCACATGCTTCTGTGTGTATTGCCGCCGGACATCTTTGAGTGAAAAAAGTTTCGAGGTTACAGTAGAAGGCTTGTTTACTTGGCATCCACGTGAGATATTTAATCTCATATTGTATTACCCGCTCGTTTTAGGATCGGTCCAGTACAAGAAATTATTTTATTTCTTGTGCTTCAAGATACTCGTTAGTAATACCAACACTATGAAATTATTTAATTTCAATTAGCAACTTGAAAACCGCCAAGAAGACCTCGAGGATTGGGTTAAAATTATTAAACCCCAAGGACACTGTAGGAGCTTGTAGGGAATCGTATTGTCATCATCATGCATCATCGGAATTTAACCGAAGCCATATTTTCGGAGTGGGGCCGACACCATATTGGCCAAGCTTCTTATGCTTCTCAGTAGTTAACTAGTGCGGTGTCTGGAGCAATAATCGTCGTCTTCAGCAAGCATCATGTCTGCGCTACTTCTCATTTATTGTACAGACGCCTTCGTCTTCGAATCTTCGTTGCAAAGCTTTGCACTCTCCATTGGATTATGCATCGTTGATGTCTTTGGAGCATCCCCACCGGATTTTGGATCATCGTTGTGAATGCGAAAGAGATATCTTCCTATCTCTGTGGTAAGGGATATCTTCATTCACGAAGATCATATCTCTTTTTTAAGGGATATCTTCATTCATGAAGATATGAAATTCAGGGAGATTGCTCCGTAAACATTGACCGTCCTGCTCGACCATCATATTTTGGATCATAGTTGTGAGCCTTTGGCTCATTGTTAGTCTTTGGATATTTTAAATAATGCAAAATGGGATGTTGAAGAGACCCTTATCATAAATAATGTGAAAATACGTCATCACAACAACCGCCTTGTTGTCATTGCATGATATATTAGACTTGTCTTATATAGACAACGAGACAATGAGAGCTGTCTTATATATTAAACATTGATCTTCGTTCCCTGAATGATGCTAGTGTTTTTCCAACGTATTGCAGATTCTCTAACTCTCCTTGTCCGAGTGGCGTCATCGGAGTAGAGTCTGTATGTATCATAGGGCTGAGCTGAGCGCCGGCCGAACTCTTCTCAAGTTTGCTTTCAGCATCGTTATTGGAATGAAGATCGAAGCTGGGAAGAAAACGAAGGTACACCATCGCTGGAGTGGGGGAACGCAGGTACATCAGACTCGTGCTTCGTCGTTAGACTTGGCATCTTTATGGCATCGTAATGGTGCCATCGATGGCATCCCATTTTGCGTATGAACGAGGTTCGTACTTTGCGTATGAACGGAAGTATAAGAATCATTCTTATAAATAATGAAGCATCAGCTCTCATATCATCATACTAAGCATTGATGCTTATTTTAAGGCAAGTCCATCGTACTGATACAAAGCTTTCGTCATTCGCTTCGTAATTTGAAGGTTTTGTCATCAGCTTCGTATTTTGAAGCTTCGTCCTTAGCTTCGTGTTTTGAAGCTTTGTTAATTATGATGATGACGTGTTTTGAAGTTTCGTGTTTTGAAGCTTCGTCCTTAGCTTCGTGTTTTGAGGCTTCGTGTTTTGAAGCTTCGTCCTTAGCTTCGTGTTTTGAAGCTTCGTCATTAGCTTCGTGTTTTGAAGCTTCGTGTTTTAAGGCTTCGTGTTTTGAAGCTTCGTGTTTTGAAGCTTCTTTAATTATGTTGACGTGTTTTAAAGCTTCGTGTATTGAACCATAGTGTTCAGTATGAAGCAACATCATCATATTTGCATATCGTTACCAGGTCCTTGTATTAGGTATGTAATCCCTGAAACTTTTGATTCTTCCATAATTAGTGAATCGAGCCACACTGTCGATATTGGACTTAAGATCATCTCTTTAGGCTTCACATCATTGGCTTGCCTTCTTAAGATCAGCGGACTTAAGATCATCTCTTTAGCTTGCCTTCTTCGCTCCTTGAATTATGAGACAGATCCCTTTAGCTTGCCTTCTTCGCTCCTTGAACTACGAGACACTTTGTAGTCCGGGTTAACTTGGATTATTAACATCGAGCATCATATGACTTCGAACCTTGGATCATCGTATTCAGGCCTTGCATCTTTGTCTGCGGATTTTGAATCGACATTGCAGGATTATGACAATCAGTTATGAAACATTGGCGTCCGTCTTCGGTTCTTCAGTTCATCTGTATTCGGCTTCGGGTTTTGGCAAGCATTACTGGCATCGGACTTTGGCTGGTTCTCTGTGTCATCGGGGTGGAAGAAGAGTCATTGGGCTTGAGTTGTACGCTGGTAGACCTTGCATTATCGTCACTAGACTGCAACAACCTCGTTTATTATGATCGTTCCAGTCATAGACCTCCTTGAAGTATGCTTCGTAATTAACTCTTGTAGAAAGTAGGTTAACCCATCGTCGTCTACATCAGACTTGGCATTTTCATGCCATCGTTGACGTCAGTCTTGGGTTAAACCGTGGCTTCTAGTTGTATTCCGACACATGCTTTTAACTAAGCTTGAGCCAAACTCTTTTAGTTGCCTCCACTGGTATTTTAGCTTAATTTATAGTCCCTCTTGAGTCGGAGCTGCATTATCTGGATATGGAGCCGAAGATATACCGTCGTGTTGATATACCGAAGCTGCACTACTGGGGGTAGAATCGTTCTCGTCGATGTACCAAAGAAGGTTAGACCTGCAACAACTTATTGTAATCCCTTGAGTCGAACAAGCCACATCACAAAGTATTAATACTTTAGTATTAATACCCTGTGCAATCGTCCCTGTTGGACTTCGTAACTTGAAAATCATACTTTGGTTCACATGCATCATCTTTGGACCAAAACTGAGCTTTGCATTTTTGCTTCCAGGTTATACGCCGTCGTCATTAATAGACAATATATTTCTGTTACCTTATTTATCTGGGAGAATATACGATATGCAATAAAGTCTCCCAGATTTTTCCTGTAACTCTATTTATATGATTTTATGGAATAAGAATAACCAACGGATTGATTAACATCCGATATGGTATCACGAGGCCAAAAACGGTCCTCCTTCTTCTTCCTCTAAAAACACCAACAACACCAATAATCATCAATGGCAAACAATCGATTGAGTGACCTCGAGTTTCCAATGGATGAAAAACGACTAGTTATCCAGCTTGTCAATGGACTTCCGGAGGAATATAATACTGTTGCCTCCTTCATTCAACAATCGATGCCATCGTTTGACACTGCTCGATCTCAACTACGCACTGAAGAGATTCGCCGTGAACATCAATCTACATCAAATACTCATGCTGCCCTTGATGCCGGAACACCGCACACCTCCCATCACCTTCCTGTTGTTGCACAGCGTCATCAACAAAGTCTGGATCGCACAGCGCCGTTGCTTCCAAATCCAACAGGCCCAGTGCTTTCTCACCCGCAGCTCCCTACTGAATCGAACAGAAGCCCACTACTGCCCAACCCAGCAAGCCCATTTCCTCCTTACCCACACTGGGCTTATCCGGCTACTCCCTGGAACGTTGCTGCACCTGGCCCATATCCGGCTACTCCATACTGGGCTTCTCCCTGGAATGCTGCTTCACCTGCCAGCCGCGGACGAGGTCGCCAGAACCGTGGTAGAGGACGGGGTCGTGGTCGCCATCCTACAGCCGGTCGATCACCGCAAGCCTACATTGCTCCGACCACAGACTACCTACAACCGTCAGATATCGCCGAAGCCTACAGCTCTATGAGCATTCGGACACCTGATGATGATTTCTATATGGACACCGGAGCAACCTCTCACATCACCTCGGATCCAGGTACATTACAAAAAGTTTTTAATTCTAGTAATGTTCGTTCTATCTTGGTGGGAAATGGCAATAGCATTCCGGTAACTGCTAGTGGCTCTAAGTACATAAATCTTCCAACTCACACCCTTCACCTCAACGACACCCTTGTCGTCCCTTCCATCATCAAAAACTTAATCTCTGTTCGAAAATTTACCACTGATAATCATGTGTCTGTTGAATTTGATCCTTATGGTTTTTCTGTAAAGGACTTGAGTTCGAGGAAGACTATTCTCCGATGTGATAGTTCTGGGGAGCTCTATCCCATCACCACCTCCGTCGTGCAATCCTCTTTTTCGCCACCACCTCACCAATATTCTCTTGCCGTATGCTCACCTACCGTTTGGCATAGTCGCCTCGGCCACCCTGGCAAAGCTGTCCTCGACACTTTACGCACAAAATCTTTTATTCAATGCAATAAGGATAATTCTCCAAATCTTTGTCACTCTTGTCAAATTAGCAAACATGTTCGTCTTCCCTTTTATGACTCTCAGTCTACTAGTATTGCTCCTTTTGATATTATTCATAGTGATTTATGGACGTCTCCGTTGAATATAGATACGGGATTTCGTTATTATCTTCTATTTCTGGATGATTTCACCAATTATTTATGGGTTTTTCCACTAAAATTAAAATCCCAAGTCTTCACCAAATTTTTGGAATTCCAATCTTTTGTTCAAACTCAATTCGAACGCCAAATTAAATCATTCCAATGCGACATGGGTCGCGAATTTGATAATTCCACTTTTCACAACTTTTCTAGTAAAAATGGCATGGTTTTTCGCTTCTCGTGTCCTCACACATCATCTCAAAATGGTAAGGCTGAACGCATGATTCGCCGAATCAATGATATCACTCGTACTCTAATGTCTCATGCCTCCGTTCCTCCCAAATATTGGGTTTATTCTCTTCTTATGGCTGTCTACCTCCACAACATTCTTCCTACTAGACTCCTCAATTTCCAATCCCCAATGTCCATCTTATATAGACGCCAACCCACATATACTCATCTTCGCATTTTTGGTTGTCTTTGCTACCCTAATCTCTCCTCCACCACACCACACAAACTTGCTCCTCGCTCCACTAGGTGTGTTTTTCTTGGTTTTCCACCCAATCATCGTGGTTATCGTTGTCTTGACATTTCCACAAACAAAATCATTATTTCGAGACATGTCACGTTTGATGAGAACGTATTTCCCTTCTCTATTTCCTCTTGTCCAAGCTCTTCCCATACTCACGACCCACAAACCCATCCTCTCTATTCATTCCTAGATTCCTCCACCTATCCATCACCTGTGCCTTCAAATTCTGTTGAGCATGTACCCACGCCCATTTCCGCTCCACCTCCTGAACAAGGCCCATCTCCTTCGACCTTGTACACTCCTCCACACCGCAGGCTAGCTTATCCCTCTCAGCCCATTTCCACTCAGCCCACTTCCACTTCTACTCATCCCATTTCCACTCAACCCACTTCTCCTCTGCCCACTTCTATACATCCCATCTCCCTCGACATCCCAACAACCTCACAAACTCAGCCCATCTCTGTGCCTGCATCTTCCAGCCCACTTCACCAAGCCACACCTTCCTGCCCACAGCTTCGAGCGGCATCCCGTCCAACCACCAGGGCCTCCCGGGGCATCTTCCGTCCCATCCAAAAACTCAATCTTCATGTCCAATCCACAATTCCCATTTCCCCTCTTCCCCGTTCTCATCTTTATGCACTTAGGGACCCAAACTGGAATGCTGCCATGAAGAACGAATATAATGCTATGATTATGACCAACACTTGGGAGCTGGTTCCTCGCCCTAGTAACGCTCATATCATTCGGTCAATGTGGCTTTTCCGTCACAAGTTTCACGCTGACGGAACTTTGCAACGTTACAAGGCTCGACTAGTGGCCAATGGCAAATCTCAACAGGTTGGAGTTGATTGTTTTGAGACGTTTAGTCCGGTTGTTAAACCAGCGACTATACGCACTGTACTCAGTATCGCAACATCTCGTTCTTGGGGCATTCGTCAACTAGACGTCAAAAATGCCTTTCTTCACGGTGATCTGGCTGAAACAGTATATATGCATCAACCACCAGGTTTTGTTGATTCCGCTCATCCTGATTATGTTTGTCGCCTCCGTAGGTCTCTTTATGGCCTTAAACAAGCCCCTCGAGCATGGTTTCAAAGGTTTGCACAATTTATTACTGGTTGCGGTTTTCGTGGAAGTGTTTGTGATCCGTCACTTTTTGTCTATCACTCTGGTTCGGACACTGCATACTTATTATTATATGTGGATGATATTGTCTTAACCGCTTCTAATGATGCACTTTTAGAGCGTTTCATTGGGTTGATGAAATGTGAATTTGCTATGACTGACCTTGGCGCGTTACATCAATTTCTGGATATTACTGTGACTCGCTCAGATTCAGGATTATTTCTATCACAGTCCTCATATGCACAAGATATTATTGCTCGTGCATCAATGACGAACTGCAACCCAGTCACTACTCCTGTTGATACACAACCGAAGCTCAGTACTACATCTGGCCCTCCACTCGAGGATCCGACTTTATACAGAAGCTTGTCCGGGGCTCTTCAATACCTGACGTTCACCCGCCCTGATATTTCATATGCCGTGCAGCATGTTTGTTTATTTATGCATGATCCCAGGGAGATACACATGCAAGCTATTAAGCTATTAAGCGATAGTCATGTCCGGGTTTGCATCAGCGGACTTTGGATATTGTAACAAGACTTTAGCTCTTCATTTCCCAAGACCGTCGTCATCAGATCATGGATCTTCGTTGGTTTTGCATCGTCATTGACTTTCAAAAGCCATCGACTTTTGATTGGCCTGAAGATCACTGCAAATTCTCTTGGTCCTCTCTTGCTTGGTTTTCTAGCTGGCCACTTCGAGGATTAGCATCCTAGCAAGACTTTGGATTGTCATGGGAAAACTTGGGTTCTTTGTTGCACTTTGGCCATCGGAATTTGATTCATTGTCATCATGGTTTGGTTGTGGTGTGCTTGTTAATCCATAAAAACTGGATAAAAATGCATGAGGAATTCCGAAGTATTCATCGGTAAGAATGCGTGAAGTATGAGAACGAAGAAGTATTAGAATACTTCTTGTTCCCGGTCTCATGACCATTAGTGGTTGGAGCTGCATCATCAGAGTGGACTTTGAACTTCATCGTCCACTTAGGTGAACTCTGTTATCACTCAATCGTCGTCGATATCAGTCTTGGCATCTTCATGCCTTTGTAGATATCAAACTTGGCGTCGACATTAGAGGTGGGTTAACTCATCGTCGTCGATGTCGGACTTGGCACCTTCATGCCAACGTCGATATCAGACTTGAGTTAACCGTGACTCTGGCTCATTGTCTGCCGTTGCATTGGAAGCCTACATTGTCATCATTTTGATAACGAAGCATGCTTCGTAATTATACCATCGTATGGCCGGTAGGCTAACTCATCGTCGCCAACATCAGACCTGGCATTCATGCCATTGTCGACATCAGACATGAGTTATACCATGACCCTGGTTCATCGTATTCTGTTGCATTGGACCACATACAGTCCTTGTGACGATGCATCTTATCATGTCGAGGGAGCCACAACGGTGGTATACAACCCTCCTCCAAGTAAGTCCTTTAACTAAATAAATAAAAGGAAAGACCAGTAGAAATTAAGGTAAACCTAGAAATGATTTCAGAGTGTTTCAGTTGTTGGTTATTAGTGGAGTTCCAAACACAGAACTCATTAGAACATTTTGACAAATAGTAAAAAAGCTAGCTTAAAAGCAGGATGGTTCGAATCTTGTTTTAAAATGAAAACTAATCAAGAGGAGGTTACGATCCTCATAAACTGGTTAAGTTAATAGCCATGTAAAAACCCATTTGATGAAAATAAGGAAATTCAAAGATCACAAAGGGAAGGAATCAAGCTAATCTATTTGAACCAACATTAGCTTGGATTGCAACTACAGGCCAGTTTTTATAAAATCATCCCCAGGCAAAAAATGCGGGGAATATAAAGCTACCGATGGCAGGGTTAAAAATCAAAGCGAGGCTATGCTCGTTTCAAAACGAAAGCAACAAGAGTTTGTATAAAATGATAAGGCCAAACAATACTGGGTTAGAAATCAACATCGCTATAAAAAACAAATCCAAAGATTGGGTAGCGATCAAATCTAAACATGACGGTTCCATGAAAGGTCGGAGGTATACTAAAAAGTTGAATACAAGGCAGGTTTATCATTAGGAAACAAATCTAAAAGTTTGTGTAACATCTTAGCACCTCAAAAATCATTCAATACGCAGGAACAAAGCCATGCATCAAGAGCAAATATTAGGCCAAAATTGTGTTTGGGCAAAAATGTACTGAAAAGATGAGGACCCCTTATAAAGACCCAAGAAAAAATACTCATCAAGATACTCGAAGAGTTAATAAAGGTCTGCACATATGATAAGCTAAGTAAAATAGATTTTTGAAAAGAACCAAGTCCAGAAAAGAGATTTTTGAACCATTTCCATGAACAGTAAATTGAAAATTTGTAAAATTGAATACCGATTTTAGAGATAAAAACTTAAACAGTAACAGATCTGGAACAACAGGTAGGATAAATCCTTTACCCATTGCCTGATTCTAGCACCAAATTGTGAACACCATTAATTTGGTGGCACAACCAATTGAAACACATGATAAAGTACTGACTATAACAAGATATAGACTCAAATCATGAACAAAATTAAGTGCAGTGAAATGAAATAGAAATCAACACAAGCATATACGTGGTTCGACAACGGAGTGTCTACATCCACGGGTGAAAAAGAGTTAAGGTGTTTATTAAGATTGTTGGGTTACATTGAAGGAGCTTCGTCGATTTCTCTGTGAGTCATCGATAGCAAGAATAGAAAAGAGAAATGAAATAGAAACAGAAGCCTCCTCTCTCTTCTCCGACCAAGCCCCCCCTCTAGACCTAATCGTTTTGGTTTATAAAGGGAAAATATCTTCTGGAGAATTACTCTTCTATCCTTAGCTTAGGATTGAAGCTGTGTTGGGGTTGATATGTTGTGTGTTGTTGTAGTCTTGTGTCCAGCTGCAGCTTCTAATCATCCTCCATGTGTCCATACAGATTATGGTATCTACAGACTTCGAAAAAGAAAAAGAAAATACAGTGAGAACCCAACTTAATTACCCAAGTGTGTCACTCAGAAGTTGTCATTATATATGCCAGAAAAAAAAAAGTATCCGATCAGTAAGCCCAGAAATCCAGGTGCAAGCCTACCAGAGACACCCCGAACAAACTAGAACTAACGGAAGTGTCACTTTTATGCCAACACCGACCCCCAAGTCCGAAATCCTATAACTTGTTATATCGGAACCAGAAAGTGTCATCAAACAATCTAGGAATAGAGCTACTAACACAACTAGTGTTAGCCACGAGCTTATGGTGCTATTAAAACATGGCAAAATTATAATTTCACTTCATCTGCTATCAATAAGATATGTCTTTTATTTTTTGAAGGTATCAATAAGATATGTCAAGCTCCAAATTTTAAAATCTCTTAAACTCCATGCATGTCCAAAAAGAAATCCGCAGACATTAATAATAGGAACTGGATTCTAACGACGCTGCTGGTGAAAGAGTTGCACATTCCAGAACGCATAAACCTTTTTGCGTTTGCCAAAAAAATGACTGAGACGATCTAAATTATTTTGAAGTAGTTCTTCTTTTTATGAATCTTCAACTTGCTGCATTAAAGACGATTCTCATGCTCTTGAAGTGGTACCTTTCTTTTTATGTTTTATGAACTTATGGACAAATTTAGTCGGACTAACTGGCATGTCATCAAGTTTTATGAGTGAAAGTAGTATGTGGTCGTAATTTTTTTCCACTTTAAATAATACAGAAAATTGGTTAAAAAGACCAAAATCAACAATTTCTAGGTGAAATAGAATCTAGATTTTGATATTGTTTAACTGGACAAAAATGTAAAAAAGTCAGGATGTAAACAGTTTCATCCTGTCTATTTTCAAATACTTTTTCTTATTTTTTAATTTACACATGATGCATCCAGTTTCATCCTCGCTATTTTTTAAGTTTAAGCCAGGATGAATCCAGTTTTTATTTGTCTATTAGAACCGTGTTTTAAAAATACTTGGACAAATGACCCATTTTCCGTCTATAAATTATACGAAAATGTTTGGTGCACCGTGCAGTGCACACACCGTGTGAGAGGAGAGTGGGCCCGCTCCTGCCCCACTCCCTATCCCGCTGTTGAGAGGAGATCTTAGAGCATCCACAGTGGGCGAGTATAACCAAAAATTTGGGATGAGATCGTAACGCAGTGGGACGGAGTAAAGATTAAATCCCAGCCAAAGATCAAATCCCAGATCATATTTGGTCGCGACCAAATACCAAATCCTAATATAGTCGGGCGTAAATTTAAAGTACGCTTGTTGCTGGGCGGACACCCAACCATCCGCCCGTTCACTTACTCATCAGGCGGGCACCAAACCATCCGCCCCATTCAAAATGAAATTCATCAGGCGGACACCCAATCATCCGTCCGTTCACATTTCGTCAGGCGGACACCAAACCATCCGCCCCATTCAAAATGAAATTCATCAGGCGGACACCCAACCATCCGCCCGTTCACTTACTCATCAGGCGGACACCAAACCATCCGCCCCATTCAAATTTCGGGCGTAAACCAATTTTACGCCCCATTCAAGCGTACACCAAATTTACGCCCGTTTTCGTGCGGTGATTAATTTTACGCGCGACCAAATTTGGTCTTCTCCCCATAACGTCACAGTACAGATTAAACTCATATTTGGTCTTTTTTTTTGGTCTTTGATCTTTGAGTTTAGTCGTACCATTGCAGTCGCTCTTAGACTATCCGATCCTTTTTCGGTGCATATCACGGTGCAGGTTCTTGGTAGGTCTATCACAGCCGTAAATTATAATGGTACAGTTGTAATAGTGACTGATCATCCACCAAATCTTGTTGTCCGTCACCAAATCTTAACTATTAAATTCAAATTAGTACGGCCACGAACAACTCTTTACGTACAATCGTCTGCTTGCTGCTTCCTATGACCTACATTTAGTCCCAACGTTGGATAAAACCAACGTGCATTAAATTTAGGACGTCGTCCCTGATTAAAAAGGACGGTTATCTATGGGTAGGAGGGGGCGTTTTATCATTTTTCCTCAATTATTTTCCCTCTTTGGCTTTCATTGGTTTGTTAGTACCAACTTAAAGTTTCCTCAATTATGGGAAAACTTTAAACGAGATCAATGCCAAAGAAACAACAAACCAACCACGTTACAGACCCTTTTTCTTTTGTTACTTGATAGATTCATCACGGTCAGTCTAGCAGGTCTGAATTGTCGATAGCTTCATCATAAATTGTTGGATTGAACCCACGATCAGTCTAGCATTTTATTTTCTTATCTAAATCCATTAAAATGAGTGATCAAAAAATATTTATTTTTTGACGCGGGCCCCACTGCCCTATCCCCTTTTAACCCCTCCTGCTACTGCAGTTAGTAGGCTAGTGCGTACACTGGGACGAGAGACGATGAGACATCCACTGTGCTACTCACAGGGTTCTCTGAACAAATTGGACAATAACTTACATTAGGTGTTTTACTCCGAAGAATTTTAGGATATATTCTATTTCCCGGCCGTTCCTCAATTTAAATCATCGGATATATATTGTTAATTTTTCTCACAATTAATGGAGCGTCCCTTGCAACAGGTTTCCTTCTTTATTCACCGGTGTTTTTGTTTGCTTTCTTACCGTTTAACCGGATATTTCTTAATTTTTCATTATTCACCTGCAAGTGTCATGGTTTTTCACCACAATTTATATTTCATATTAATGTTTTACAAGTACATTCTCCCAAATCAGTTCAAGAACGGATGGATATTTTGTCAGGTAATCGGCTGTTCTTGAAATAATTTTGCAGGATATCTTATGGGATTTCAACTAATTTTGATGAAATGTGGCAACCACGCCATTCTTTTCACAAAATTGGTCAAAAATACCAAAATCAACAATTTTTGGGTGAAAAAAATATTTAGATTTTGATACTGTTTAAATGGACAAAAATATAAAAATAGTCAGGATGTAAACAGTTTATCCTACCCATTTTTAAATACTTTTTCTTATTTTTAATTTACATCAGGATGCATCCAGTTTCATCCTTGCTATTTTTTAAGTTTAAGTCAGGATGAATCCAGTTTCATCCTTACTATGTTTTTGGTGTCCATTTCACCCATAATAATTTTTACTCGTCCATTTGAACCACGTTTTAAAAATATTTGGACAAATGATCCATTTTCCGCATTTTTTTCAGGGCTTTCCCCCTTTTGGACGTGGATAATGTTTGTAAGGCTATAATTATTTGTTGATTAAGGTTGAAAATGTGGTCCCTTAGGCTTAGCTAGTAAAAATACTTATGTTGTAAATTTTTGAATCTTGGTTACGGAATATCCCTTTGACTTTTGTTATCTAAATTAAAACGTCCTCGATGGTAAAAATCTTAATGCAAGTGGGTGTCAGGGACATTGATTGTGTGTGACCCACTCTCTTCCAAGACGTCCGAAGCCTAATTAGCAATTCGGGATACGGGAAATGTTCGGAGCGGGATATGTACGGATATTATACGGATTTATAAAAATCGAATTCGGTCAAGAATCCGATCAACGGTTCGTGATACAACAATAATACGGAACGACATACGTACGTGTATAAATCGTTTTAAAAATATGAGTTCGGTACTCAAAATTCGGCATATACTAATAGGTGGAAAAGATCAAATAGGGTGGAAAAAATGTGATGTGTGAAAAAAAATTCCCATATATACAAAATATATGTTAAATTACCATGACAGAATCATTAGCTCAGTGGCCGACTACAGGAGTTGTATGTCACTGGTTCGAATCTCACTTCGCGAAGAATTTTTGGAAAACGAACGAAATGGTTAGTTGGGCCCTGTAGTATGGTATTAAGAAAGCCCAATAGCAACTGGGTCAGCCGATTTGGTGTCAACAACTCTCGTTCGGAACGTGAACTTCGCGTATAGTTCGTGAACCTGATGAAATCGCCCGTACAGGAGTCCGAGTTGCAATTAGACGGGCGAATTGTTCGGTGCCGACTGATACGGAATAATTCACGAATTATTTGCCGAATTGCTAACTAGGGTTCGGAGCCAGGATCCTAGTCATTTATCTTTTCGACATACCTGCAACGACCGAGGCAAGAGCAAAGTCTTTTTTTTTTTGCCGGTGATGCTGAAGAGTATTGAAAAACGGGGAGCTAGCTCAGCTGGTCATCTCCGTTCCTCAACGGATGATGTGCTTGAAGATGTTTCAGGTTTGGGTTCCTGATGGTTCAATATTGCAGAATTTGACATAGAAGATAGAGTTAGTTTGCCTCCTTGCGACATAATCATCCCCTCCATCTGCTTCGACTCCTTGACTAGTTCTTCATGAGGCTCGCTGGTATGCTAGCACGACAACCTATTGGAAGGGCACGCTGGTTTGCTAGCACGACAACCGCGCACAAGTTAGCGGGTACAAATGACTTCTTTTGTCATCGTTTTCATGACTTTTCTATATACCTCGGTAGAATAACTATAACATTAAAAAAGAAGCCCAATTCCACATATACCCATCCAAATCTTCTTCTTCCTCTATGTTTCCTTCTTTGCTTTACCATTATATTTTTCTGTCTCTTCCTCCTTCATCTTTTCCCATCCAATTCTTCCCAAAGTTACCTAATAGCATAGAGGTTGTGAGTGTGTGCAATGACAGTGTGATAGCATAGAGGTTGTGAGTGTGTTACGTATGTGCCGAGTGAGCGTGTGAGAGAAACCAGTTTGTGAGAGTCGAATACATATACCAAGCAGTGTTCTGTAATCAGGTTTATATTTCTATTCAATCAAATTGATTAAACCGCAACAATGTATCAGGAATTACCTGTGTTACTATGGTATCAAACTCAGAGATCAATTTTTGAAGGTACCGATCCTAGCATGATTCTTCATCAAAACCACCATTACTTCCATCTTCAACAATCATCACCACCATTAATCCATCATCTTCTGCTGGTACTACTGTAAATCGAAATTCGAAGGCTGATTTGATTGAATCATCTCAGATTTGCGACTAATTTGGCGGATCTATGTGTTTCTATCTACATCAACATCATCAGTAGGTAATTTTCTTCTTCCACCTCCATTAATGGTGTTTCTGGTAGGAATTAGGGTTTTGATTTGGTTTGATGCCCCTGTTATGTCGACAAACAGGATTAAATATGATTTTTAGATTTGAAATTTGAAATTTGGTTGAATGACTTAAGCTCTTGATGATTTTGGTTACCGTTTTTCGTTTGGAGCTGGATTCATTTACCTCAACTGATTCAATTCAAGTGTCTGCTGGTAATCTCCCATTCTATGTCTAGATTACTTCAAATTTAAACTCATATGTTCAATTTCTACATCACTGGCTTAACTACATCCAGTTTCATCTTCAACTGCCTTTTACATCATAATTAGCATGTGTTTTGCATCTAATTTCTTCATCAAGATCTGCTGTTCTTGTTCCCTTATGCCATGAGAGTCTGAGCGTGTTCTAGTCCGCTACACCAAGGTCTAGTTAGGGCGAAAACTTAAAGTCGTTCCACTGATTGGATTCGGTAGAAGGTTGAGAATTTGTTGGTCTCATATCTTACTTCAAGGCAGTCCTGACATATGTGTTGAAGTATCTTGCGTTTTTAATGATGTTTCTGCGATTGGACTTCAGATTGGAGTGGGTGAGTTACATTAAGTACAGATTGAAGTTCTCTTTGTTGATTTTGTGTACATCTAGTATGCAACCTGGTTTTCAGCTTGCATATGTGTTCAATGTGCAACCTGTCGTTCTTCTACTTTTCATGCTCTTTGAATAAAACAGTTGAAGTTCATCTTGAATGGTGTTTTTTTTATTTCTGTTTCTTATATGAGTGAATAATCCAACCTTCCATGTAGTTATGGAGAATAATATAAGGTTAATAATACAGTTGAAGATAAGTCATAATGGAATACATCCTACATTGTTCAATAAATTGCTTTAGCTATTGTGTGAATCGAATGAGACAAGGTCCAGCTGGTGGGAATCTTTCTTGTGTTGCAGCTATGACTGCATCTGGGTCTATGATGGATACAAGTGCTGGTATAGTAATTGAATCAAGATGGATTAATACTCCAGTATGAAGATTGTCTATTTCTGATGGGTATACAACTGACTGTGCTGAGTTACATGTGATACAAATGCTCTGCATAATCTATGTTTCATTATAGTTTTTAACAAGTTCAAGTTATTTCCTCCTGGTTTTGGTCTTCTATTGGTTCTAGGAATAAGCTTAATGTTGTTATTGTTACCACTCCGCACCAAGGATCTTCATTCTGATCTTTAAGAATTTTCAGTTCTGACATCCAGGTTGCTCCAGAATTTGTGTACGACTATGGCCTGCAACAAAAAATGCTGATTACAACCGATCCACAATGTGGTTATGTTTTGTTACGATTGGACTAGCTTCAGAACCTCGGTGTCAGCTGCAAGCTTGTTTGTTTTCTTCTCATTATGTGTAAGTGCAGGTTGATTATATTGTTGTGGTATGTGCTTCTTCCTACAACCAAATACTACATTTCTTACGTCAACTGAAACTGCACCTATTACTCATATCTTCCTACAACCAACCACTGTTGCACTACATTTTTTTTGTCTACTGCTCCACCAACTGCAACTGTTGTGATTAGCTCTTGTTTCCTGTTGTGAGTGTGTGCAGTGTTAGTGTCCAATCTCAAGTTGTGTTTGTAGCCCACTTGAGATTGAGGGAGGGTAATAGCATAGAGGTTGTGAGTGTGTGCAATGACAGTGTGATAGCATAAAGGTTGTGAGTGTGTTACGTATGTGCGGAGTGAGCGTGTAAGAGAAACCAGTTTGTGAGAGTCGAATACATATACCAAGCAGTGTTCTGTAATCAAATTTATCTTTCTATTCAATCAAATTGATTAAACCGCATCAATGTAGATATCAAGAATTACCTGTGTTACTAACATAAAGAAACAAAATTAAAGACATAAACAAAATTGGTAAGTGAAACAAATTTTCTTAAACAAATAAGATCTTATAAAGTAGGCAGAACGATGATTCTAATCAAAACCTTAAAAGTGTGGATAATTAAACCCAAATTTTTGATTTAAATATGGTAATCAAGATCTTCCTGTATAATTAAACCCAAAAGTCTGCTAGCAATGAGAATTATACCATAAATCAAGTGAATGTTGAAAATCATTTGATAATTCAATAGAATTTTCTGGCAGGATGAATAACGGAAATGAAGAAACAACATACGATGATTTTTGAGATAGGAAGATGAAGAGATTAAAATAGTCACTGTGAAAAGCAATTCGATTAAATATTGATATTGATATTTATTAGAAGGTTAAAACCGGAAAGAGTAATTATTCTGATTATTAAATTTACTCCCTCCGTCTTATATTTTAGATGAAGGGGAAGGGTTTTTTTCAAGTACCAAATTACATGAAGGTTTTCATATTTTATCTCCAAACATTTCCCAAACCTTCCTGATTTGTCCATGCTTTGGAATCATATATAAACATAAAATATAATTTAAGCTCAATTTCCCAAATAAAATTTCTAAATAATCCACTAGATTCCAAATCCACACTAAAATTTAGGAATTAATAAGGGTAGATTTGGAAAAATATATAGTCTCTTTATTTTTTCTTAATACGTGTGAAAACACATTCCCCTTCTTCTAAAATAGGACGGAGGGAGTATAAATTTTTTTTAACCAAGAATCTATGTGATTTCCAAAAAAATTCACAAATACAATGCAAAAATAATAAAATTTAAAAGCTACCACTCCTAAATTTAAACAAAATTTGTTAAATAAAACCTTGGAGATCGAAGATAAATTTTATGTGAAATCTTTTTTTTTTTATTTTTTAATCTTTTAGCAATTACCTACTAAAAGAAGGCGTTAGTAAGACCTCCATATAGGATGACCTTATTCCATAACATTGGAGATGCTCTTAGGAGAAAATTTTTGGATGTTGAATGGTTGGACTCGGTACCAACCTTTCTTTAAGACAATATGTATTCATCTTCAATTTTAATAAATTCTCTTTCTTATTGGCAAAAAAAGGGAAAAAGGAAACTACATAGGGAAAATTATAAGAAGACCAATTATATTTACACAAAAAGTGGAAAACCCATGGGCCTCAATGCACTTACTTTTCTCTATCTACCTCCATTTGTGTTAAAATTTAGTGTAGTAATAATGAACACAAAATTGGTTAAAAAGATCAAAATCAACAATTCCCTGGTGAAAAGACATGTAAAATTTGATACTGTTTAAATGGACGAAAATGTAAAAAAAATAGCCAGGATGTAAACAGTTTCATCATAGCCATTTTCAAATACTTTTTCTTATTTTTAATTTACATCAGGATGCATCCAGTTTCATCCTCGCTCTTTTTTAAGTTTAAGCCAGAGTGAACCCAGTTTCATTCTTGCTATTTTTTGGTGTCCATTTCACCCATACTAATTTTTACTCGTCCATTAGATTAAAAATATTTGGACAAATGGCCCATTTTCCGAATAATTAACTACCACACCTTATTCGTTTGGATTTGACTTGATGTTCGATTTTTATTTTCGCTATAGGCTATGAAGTTTAGCCCCTCTCCTACATCTAACTTGGAAGTATTTGAGTCGGGTACTATTTCTAACTCGTTTTATTTTTGTTTTTTTGAAGTATTTATTCTGACTCGTTAGAGCATCTCCAATACTAGGGGCATGATACATAGGATTTAACACCTTTTTTTACTAAAAGTTTATCTCTAATGTTAGGGTGGAGGTTAATTAAAAATGATGACATGACTGTCATCTCATAGCAAAGGGTAAACAAGAAAGTCATATCTTCACCTTTTCTATGACCTAAGTCTAAAAACACATCATCATAATTAAGAAAAACATTAATATTCCAAATTCTAGGACAATAAGATTTTAAAATTGGAGATGAAAGTTTAGGTAAAAAATCTAACTTTAACTTTTATTTGTTTTAGCCACATAAAAATGACCCAATAAAAAGATATTATTAAAAATTCCACGTAGGATGATCTTCACGCCTAGGATTGGGAATGCTCTTAGTCACTTCATGTCTTATCGGATTTGAAAATTTTATATGATACTACTATTTTAATTGTGTTACTATAAATAAGACAAATTCAGCTTCACTTGAATTAGAAACAAACAAACAAACAACTCATACATTAAGGGATAGAACAACAATGAAATTACATCTCATTCCTATGATTTATCTATTCCAAAGCGGAGTACGTACCACTTCTTGATTTTTTTTCTCGATTAGATGGTTAAGTACTGTCCATCTTGATTTTCCTCTAACATTCTCCATAGATCATCAATCAGATACAAGTCATCATTGTTCAAGTAATCTCCAACTTCTTTTACCCTCTGATCATCATCAAAGTTACAGTAGTAATCATCACTACTGCTAACATTTTTTGATGAGAACCGATCAAGATCATTAAGTGACAAAGAATTCTTTGTCAACTGATCTTCATGATCATTGCTATCCTCAAGTAATCTAGCTGTTGTGGTGTTAAGATTGTTATTCATATTTTCATTCGGCATCCCTGCTACTGGTGTTGATTCTTTGTTTTTTATCCAGTGAGATGTCTTGGAGAAGGTTCGAGGCTGAGGTCTCAAAACTTTTGTCACCGTCATATGACTATCATCAGTAATCGGACGAAGAGGACGTCTACGTTTCTTTTGTTTGTTCTTCTGCAGCTGACTCTGTTTAGAGAAACATTTTTTCTTCAAGTGAGTGTTGTAGAAATTCTTGATATCATTTGCTGTTCTTCCTTGAACTCTACCAGCAATTAAGGACCATCTGCAGAAATCATTGTTTGATGAAACAATAATAATAACAAGTTGTTATACCGTTAAATTGCAGGTTTATAGTGGGTGCATTAACTAGTGTACATATATTTTTTTTGTACTAACTAGTGTATTAACTACAGGATCTTAAGTTGCTCCAAACGCGGGACACTGGGACTATTCTCATTATTTTTCGATGGCAAATCAGAAACTCAAATGTTAAGTTAATGTAGTTTTGGCTTTATAATATACTTTGAGTTCCTGTCAGTGTGATGCTCTTGATAGAGTACTACTTGCCTGTTTCCAAGAAGCTTATGCATGCGGGCAATGAGATCCACTTCATCCGCTTCAAACTCTCCTCTTTTGATGTTTGGGTCCAGATAGTTCAACCACCTCAGCCTGCAGCTTTTCCGACATCGGCTTAGGCCTGAAACACATCAACAAAATTATCAAAACATGTGTACTATACATGTACAATAATTTGATTAAATGTACGTTAACTACCTGCTTTAAGAGGAACCTGACCCCATCTGCTTGCACCATGCTTTTCGATACATTTCCTAAGAAGTAGATCTTCGTCTTCAGCCCAAGGTCCTTTCTTCAAACCTTTCGATGATGATAAAACTAAAGAACTATTCTTCTCCATGCTTGGGTGATGATGCATCAATTAGCTGCTTATTATTTTTAGTTGTTTGGATGTAAAAATGCATGCCTATTTGTCGTGCAATTTTAGAACTGTTTCATGGCTAATTTGGATACTACGTGCAACTCTTATAGCCACATCCACATTCACCGGTGCTACTTTTTCAATTTTTTTGTTCTATACGACAGAGAGAATTCAGTGGAAAAGTGAAGTTTTAATGCATATGTACGTAAATGAAGAAAATGTCGAGGATGAAAGTCTATTTTTTGTTTTTACCACATTCACATTTTTTTGTTTTACATATCAGAACGAACGAAAATGATATATTTACCGTGAGTGCAATCAGTGAAGCTCTCACTCTAAAGTGACCCACGACACCCAAAAACCAACTCCGGCTAGTCCCCGGAATGTCTAGAATCCACGGTTAATAAACAAAAATGACACCCTTGGTGTTTTTTTTTGATACTAAGAAAGAAATTTTATTAATGAGTGGACTGAGTTACAGAGATTCTATCCTTTTCCAAAGATGAAGCAATGAAATTGGGAGGATTTGAAATCCATGAGTTTGCAATTTTAAAGACTCTTGCATGCTAGCCATTTTGTCGGATGGATTATTACATTCTCTACTAATAAACTTCCATATCCATAGAGGATTTTTGCTTAACATAAACTTAATATCTAGGATGAGTGCTTGGTTATCCCATGCCACCTTGTGATAATCCCCATTGACTGCTTCAACAACTAATTGCGCATCAAGTTCAAAATACGCCCGCTGTATTCCTTCCTTGTATGCCCAGTCCATTGCATGTAGCAGTCCAGCGCACTCAGCCTGCTCTGAATTTACGTATTCATCTGCATAGGTGCAGCTCCCATATTCGAATGTACCTGCAAAATTGCGCACAATCAGTCCAATACCTGAAATATTATTATTGTTTATGTTTTTATACGAAGCATCGCAGCAAATTGAAAGATATGGAGCATTAGGAAAAATCCAGCGAGTATCAGGCAGTTTGTGTGGATTTATGTTTGTTGTATTCTTGTGCTTTTCTCTCATGGCTTTTCCTGTTCCCATGTTCAAAAGCTGTATCTTTTTGATAATGCCAACTGGATTGGGTATTATCTCTTGAAAAGTATGATCACATCTCGCCTTCCATATCTCCCAGGACGTATTGGCCATTCGTACTAACCAATCATCCACTAGATTATTTATCCCATCCTGAAACCAGCTTCTAATCCAACTTCCTACTGAATCTCCATTAGTTTGTATGCTGTGAAGAGCTTCCGGCACTGTAAACCACACTGCTCTTGAGTAACTGCATTCCATTAGGATGTGTCGTGTTGTTTCTGTTCCTTGATTGCATATACTGCAGTCTTCTCCTGTGTAATTCAAAACTCTATCCATTCGTTCATTTGAAGGAACTATATCGATGAGACACTTCCATAAAAAGTGATTAACTTTAGGAAGTGTGTCAATGTTCCATAACTGTCTCCAGAAACGAGCTTCCCCTGTGTCCCAAGTGATTGCACCATTTTGTTTGATTTCCAGTAACTTACGGTATGCTGACTTCACCGAGAATCGACCATCCCTTGTTAATATCCAAACCAGCCTATCCTGACAACGCAATGGGATTCTCATCTTGAGTATTAGTTCTGCATCTTCCCTGCTGAAAATTTGTTGCACCAACTGCGTCCTCCAAGACTTTGTATCTTGATCAATCAAGTCTGATACTTGTTTGTAAGAAGCAACCTCTTCAAGTGGTACAGCAGGGATTGGTGGTGTGCACTTCCCTGGTAGCCAAACGTCTTCCCATATGCATATTTTCTTTCTATCTCCAATACTCCAGAAACTGAATTGTTTGATGAAGGGGAGCATATTGAAAACACTTTGCCAGGCCCACGAAATTTTTTTCTTCTTTTTTGCATGCATTGCATTGGTGTTAGGGAAGTAACACCGCTTCATTGTTGTTGACCAGAGTTGGTTCTGTTCATTGCATAAAGATAGAACTCCTAGGTTAAAGGGTCAACTACTAGGTTTTAACTAAAGAGAAGAGAGACAAGATGACGAGGTTAAACAAGATAGTTTCAATTGATTTGAATACACATAATATACAGAGACTCAATGCATATATATGCATAACTAACTTGAGGGTTAAGATACTATCTTTCCCAAATAAACACAATTCCCTAATATACAGAGACTTCCAAATATACAGGTTGAGTTAACTTGAGGGTTAAGTCACGTTGTGTTAACACCCTCCCGCAAGCGTAACGGATTATCTTGAACCGTAAGCTTGAACCTTAACAGAGAAAACCTATCACTAGAAAGTGGTTTGGTGAATATGTCCGCAATCTGATCTTTAGAGGATATAAAACGGACATCAAGAAGCTTGGAAGCTACTTGATCACGAACAAAGTGATAATCAATTTCTATATGTTTCGTCCGAGCATGAAATATAGGATTAACTGTGAGATAAGTTGCACCAAGATTATCACACTATAATATGGGAGGAGAGCGTGTGGATATACGAAGCTCAGAAATAAGCGACTGAATCCACATAATTTCGGCAGTAGCAATAGCAAGTCCTCGATATTCAGCTTCAGTACTAGAACGAGAAACAGTCTTTTGTTTACGCGCACTCCAAGAAATAATGTTACCACCCAAATAAACACAATATCCACTTGTAGAACGACGATCATCAAGAGAACCAACCCAATCAGAATCAGTATATGCACTGAAAGATGATTGTAGAGAAGGGGATGGCTTAAGGAGTATACCAAACGTACTTGTATGCTTGAGGTAACGAAGAATACGTTTAACTAATCCCCAGTGAAACTCTGTAGGAGCATGCATAAATTGACAAACCTTATTGACAGCAAACGCAAGATCCGGACGAGTAAAAGTTAAATATTGCAAAGCTCCAAAAATGCTACGATATTCAGTAGCATCTGTTAATAAAGTGCTACGATCAGAGGAAACATCACCAGAAGTGCTTAGCGGAGTAGTAATTGGTTTAACGCCATCCATTTTTACTCGAATAAGAAGATCTTGAGCATAACGATGTTGCGAGAGAAACAGCCCGGAAGAAGTACGAATTGCCTCAATCCCAAGAAAATAGGATAATTGACCAAGATCTTTAATTGCAAATTCTTGCTGCAAACGAGAGAGAATAGAGGAAATACCTGTAGTACTAGAGCCAGTGACAATGATATCATCCACATACACCAACAAATAGATCACACCATGAATCCCAGTATGAATAAACAAGGACTAATCACACTTGGAAGTGACAAAACCAATTTGCAACAAAAAATTGCTAAGTCTGTGATACCACGCACGAGGAGCCTGTTTAAGTCCATAAAGAGAACGATGTAATTTGCAAACATGTGTAGGAAAACGAGAATCAACATAACCTGGAGGTTGTTTCATATAGACTTCCTCTTGAAGTTCTCCATGAAGAAAAGCATTCTGCACATCAAGTTGATGAATGGGCCAATTGGAGGATAAATCCAATGTAAGAATAATACGTATAGTGCATGGTTTAACAACCGGACTAAACGTTTCAGAGTAATCAATATTGTATCCTTTGGCAACAAGGCGAGACTTACGACGTGCAATGGTACCATCTGGATTACGTTTGATTCGAAAAACCCACTTACAACCAATAACATTCATAGAAGGATGACACGGGACTAAGGACCAAGTACCATTTCGAAGTAATGCATTGACCTCATCGTCGGAGGATGTACGCCAGTCAGGGTCCTTATGAGCTTGAGAAATACAAGACGGTTCAAGAACGGAATCACAGATGAGAGCATATCGTGAATTTGGTTTGAAAATACCATCTCTAGCTCTTGTTGTCATCGGGTGTGTAACAGGGGAAGCATCTGTTGAAGTTACAGATTGAGCAGCAGAAGAAGACGACAACAATAACTGAGAGCCGGACGAATCAGAAACAGGAGACAATGAATCGACAGCATCAGGTGTTGGCGACAGCGGAAGAGTAACAGCAGGTGACGGCTGAGAATGAGAGACAGAAACCGGCAGCGGATGATTAGTGAAGGATGTTGTCGTCTGAGAAGTAACAGCAGGTGACGGCTGATGATTGGAGCCAGAGACAGACGACTGATGATTGGAGACAGAGTTTGGCGGCTAATGATTGGAGACAGAATTTGGCGGCTGATGATTGGAGACAGAGGTTGGCGGCTGATGATTGGAGACAGAGTTTGGCGGCTGATGATTGGAGACAGAATTTGGCGGCTGATGATTGGAGACAGGGTTTGGCGGCCGATGATTGGAAACAGAATTTGGCGGCTGATGATTGGAGACTGGCGGATGATGATTGGATACTGGAGGCTGATGATTAATAGGCACTGATGACGACACAAAACTATGAAGAGCAGACAAGGGAAGAATTACCTGTGAAGGAGTCGATGACGGTGAAGGTGACGACGCGGATGCAAAGGGAAAGGTAGTCTCATCAAAAACAACATGTCGACTGATGTATATTCGACCCGTAGGAATATGAAGACACTTATAACCCTTGTGAGAGGGGCTATTGCAAATAAAAACACATGGAGAAGACAAAGCATCCATCTTATGAGACCTATACGGACGCAAGTGAGGATAACATAGACAGCCAATTACACGAAGAGAAGTGTAATCAGGTGAAATACCAAAAAGAGCTTCATATGGAGAAGAATTGTTAACAGAAGTCGAAGGGACACGATTCATCAAATAACAGGCAGTGTAAAAGGAGTCATACCAATAGGAAGACGGCACAGAGGCCATGTTAAGAATAGTAAGACCAGTTTCACGAATATGACGATGACGACGTTCAACCAAACCATTTTGTTCAGAAGTATGTGGACATGAAAAACGATAAAAAATTCCAAGTTCTTGAAGATGTGGAGTGAGTTTGCGATATTCAGCAGCATTATCAGATTGAAATATTTTTATCTTTCGACCAAAAAGATTTTCAACATGCTTTTGAAATAAGAAAAATATAGAGAAAACATCAGATTTTTGAGACATAGGAAACATCCAAGTAAAACGACTATACGCATCAATGAATATAATATAATATTTATATCTTTCATTAGATAAAACATGAGAGGGTCCCCATACATCGGAGAGAATTAAATCTAATGGATTCAAATAAACTGTTGTACTGGATTGAAAAGGTAATTTAGAAACTTCTATGCTCATGACAAAAAGAACAAAAACTGATAGTTTGATTTGAAACTGGAAGAGAAAAATGAGAAATAACTTTGCGAACTGTGTGCATCATTGGATGACCCATTCTAGCATGCCAGGCTTGTAAACTAGCACGTTCTCCTATGTAAGCCTGAGGAACTGGAGACGAAACATCAAGTTGATAGAGACCACCCTTCCTAATGCCGCGAAGAAGAACCTTCCCGGTACATCGATCCTTCACAAGACAAAAATTTGGATGAAATTCAAATAAGACATTGTTATCAGTAGTGAAACGAGAAACAAATAAGAGATTATGAGAGATTTTGGGTGTAAAGAGGACATTACGAAGATGCAACTTATGGTTGGGAGTTCCTAAAATTGAGGAACCAACATTAGAGATTGGTATAGAAGAACCATTACCCATCTGAATTTGATCAGGGCCAGTATACTCAGTAGGAAATTGAAGACGAGAGAAATCATTGGTAATGTGATCTGTAGCACCACTATCAGGCGTCCAAGAAGGTGATGATGAAAACCCAGGTCCATAAGCAGCATAAGCCCGAGGTGCAGAGGATGGTGGTTAACGCCTAGGTGGTCGAAAACTCTTGTCATAACGATTCCAGCAGTCTTGGGCTTCATGATTTTTACGCCCACAAAGTTGACAACGAGGAGAAGAAGAATCAGAGGTCATAGGCCCATGTTGATTGTCAGATGAAGCAGGCCCACGTTGATTCTGAAAACGAGCAGGCTGAGATGAACCAGGCCCAAGGTGATTTTGATTTCTGTTGTTACCAGTAGAGCGAAAGGAAGAGAACTGAGAGTTGGGTGCTGAAGATGATCCAGATGATGAAGAAGAATGATACGAAGATTGTCGATTCTGGGCAGCGAGATTAGCAACTGGTTGAGAGTTGGAAAGCTTTGTCTGTTGATCAATACGTAGTTCAAATGTCAGGAGAAAAGTGAGAAAATCTTCAACAGATAACGAACTCATCGCGGTAGTTAATGATGTGCCAATAGCATCATAGGTACTGTCCAAGCCAGCTAAGAGACAATGACGAAACTCTTTGTCTGTGACAATGGTATCTACTGCTGCCAAGCTATCCACAAGATCACGAGCACGGTCTATGTACTGACGCATATTTTGAGAACCTTTACGTAATGCTCGCAGTTCACAGTGAAGATGATGAACTTGAGCATCAGATTTAGAGCCATAAAGAGATTCCAGAGATGACCAGATTTCTTTAGACGTTGTTAATCGATGGACATGACGAAAAGTAGCCGGGGTAAGAGAAGAAAACAGCCAACTAACTAAGAGTTTATCTTGTTTTCTCCAGGAAAGATATGCAGGATTTGGGAGATCAGCAGTAAGAGTTTCTGTAGGGCATGGGGTTGCACCAGTGACATAACCATCCAAGTCATGTCCCTGAAGGTAAGGAAGAAATTGAGCACGCCACAGGGAGTAATTGGTGTCGTCTAGCTTTACGGTGATCATGTGATGTGGCTGAGAGAACTGAAAGGAAGACATCGTAGAGGACTGCAGGGAAGACAAGGTAGAGTTGATTATAGCAGAAACTGTAGAAGAGGCTGTAGAAGATGTGGTTGATGATTCTGTCATGACTAAAATAGGATAGACTAACCTACTGATACCAAGATAGAACTCCTAGGTTAAAGGGTTAACTACTAGGTTTTAACTAAAGAGAAGAGAGACAAGATGACGAGGTTAAACAAGATAGTTTCAATTGATTTGAATACACAGAATATACAGAGACTCAATGCATATATATGCATAACTAACTTGAGGGTTAAGATACTATCTTTCCCAAATAAACACAATTCCCTAATATACAGAGACTTCCAAATATACAGGTTGAGTTAACTTGAGGGTTAAGTCACGTTGTGTTAACACATAATCTCCACGCTGTTTTAGCCAAGAGTGTTTTTTTGAAAGTAGATAAGTCACGAAACCCCATACCTCTTTGCAGTTTTTGTTTGCCAACAGATGGCCAGGATATGAAGTACAACCCTCTGGCATCCTTTTTCCCCCACCAAAACATTCTTTGAGCTTGATCAAGATCTTTGATTGTAGATTCTGGTATCTCATGTTCAAAACATTCCCCCATCCCCATCTGCAGAATCGAAGCCGGTAAGGAAAAGGGTTAAAAAAGTTTCTCATGTGTAGTACAATCATGTCATGGAACGTTTGGGGCCTGCGCTCCCCTTCCAAAAGAGCGGCAGTCCAACAAGTACTTCGTTTACACAAGCCATCAATTGTAATTTTACAAGAGTCAAAGATGCCTACATGTACAAATGCTGACATTGCTGAGATTTGTGGCTCAAGATCGATGGGATGGACATTTCTTCCATCCATTGGTGCTTCAGGCGGTATCATCATAATATGGAATCCCGACATAGTTGAAGTCATATCATCCCTAGAAGGTGCATACTCTTTATCAGTAGAATATAGGTTCATTGCCACTAATTTTCATTGGTTTCTCACAGGTGTATATGGTCCTAATAAAATATCTGAAAGAAAATTCTTTTGGAGAGAACTTTACTATATCAGAGGCCTTTGGGACATCCCATGGGTAGTTGGTGGTGATTTCAATGTCATTAGAAGAATGGAAGACAAGAATACCAACAACAGAATAACCCGAAGCATGAGAAAGTTTGCTCAATTCATCTCCACACATTCGCTGATCGATCTTCCTCTCAAAGGATCAAAATACACTTGGACAAATGGTCGAGCTTCCCCAACTCTCACTAGAATAGACAGATTTTTATTCTCGGCTGACTTTGAGGCTAAATTTCCTCACGTATCTCAGCTGGCCAAAACAAGACCCACATCTGACCATATTCCAATTGTGCTCGACTTGTCTGATCCTTCATGGGGACCGTATCCATTCAGAGTGGAATTGAAGTGGTTTGAGCACCCTTCTTTTTTGACAAATCTCAAGGAGTGGTGGTCTTCATTCAATTTCACTTGCTCTCCAAGCACAATTTTTTGGCATAAGCTTCAAGCTCTCAAGCTCAAGATCAAAGAATGGAATAAGAATGTGTTTGGTCATGTGGACTCAAAATTACAAGATTGTTTGCAGATCATTGAATCCCTTGACGGCATTGAGGCAGATTTGGGTTCTCTCCTTCCGGATCAGTTCATAAAACGAGCTCAAGCCAAAGTGGATTTTGAAAACGTCTCAACCCAAAAAGAAATTTCCATGAAACAGAAATCAAGAAATGATTGGTTGATTGCGGGCGACCGTAACACTCATTTTTTTCACAAGACAGCTTCAGATAGGCGAAGGACAAATAGAATCAAGCAACTATTCATTGATGGTACTCTTACAACTGAAAAAGTTACCATTGTCGAGCACATAACTGGTTTCTATGCTTCGCTGTTTTCAGAAGAATTTCCACAAAGTCCGCCCATTGGAGAAATTCATTTCCCACACATCTCTGAAGATGAGGCTGATGCAATGGAATCATGCATTACTGAGGATGAAGTCTTGACAGCCATGCAAGGCCTAGCTAAGGATAAAGCTCCCGGTCCTGATGGATACCCAATTTTCTTCTTCCAAAAGTGTTGGTCATTTCTCAAACAGGATTTCATGGCAATGGTTCAAGAATTCTCAAGCACAAATTACATGGACACACGGCACAATTCAACTTTCATTACTTTAATCCCAAAGAAGTATCATGTGGAAACGGTTAAGGATTATCGTCCAATTAGCCTCCTCACAAGCGCATACAAGATCATATCGAAAGTTTTATCTTCTCGTCTCCAACCTCTAATGACTAAACTGGTTGATCCAAGCCAATCTGGGTTTATTTCTGAACGACAAATCATTGATGGAATACTAATTGCCAATGAAATTGTTGACTCAAGGCTCAAGGAAAAAACTCCAGGACTGATATGCAAAGTGGACCTGGAAAAAGCATTCGATCGCGTAAGTTGGTCATTTCTTGAGTCTGTATTAAGGAAAATGGGTTTCAAAGCTAAATGGATGAGTTGGCTGCGATATTGCTATGGTTCCCCAACTTTCTCAATTCTTTTAAATGGATCACACTTTGATAATTTCTCTAACTCTAGGGGCCTCCGGCAAGGAGATCCTATTTCTCCACTACTTTTTGTTCTCGCCATGGAGGGTATATCTCGCATTATTGACAGGGCTGTGGAAAATGGTTTACTCACGGGATTCTCTGTAAAACAAGGAACTTCCCCAGTTACACACTTGCACTACGCTGACGACTCCGTGTTCTTCATCAGTCCCACGTGGGATGAAATACACAACCTTATGAGCATTCTCAAATCCATCGAAGCGGTTTCCGGTCTAAGGGTAAATCCATCAAAGACAAAGCTGATCCAAGTGGGAACGATTCAAGATTTAAATGATTGGGCTGTGAGGCTAGGATGTCAAACAGAAGCACTTCCCTTCTCTTATCTTGGTATGCCTCTCGGGGCCAAATCCAAAGCCAAATATCTCTGGGACCCTGTAGTAGAAAAGTTTGAGAATAAGCTCCCGTCCTGGAAGAAAATTTATCTCACAAGAGCTGGCAGAGTTTCTCTTGTAAAGTCAGTATTATCCAACCTGGTCGTATACTATTTCTCAGTCTACCTAGCTCCGGTTTCGGTAATTAAATCTTTAGAAAAGATTATGCGGAACTTTATATGGGATAGCGGTGGATCTAAAAGAATGCATCTTGTCAAGTTCGATGTGCTTATTAAACCTATCAAGCTTGGGGGTCTGGGTATTAAGAACCTTAGACTGATGAATAAGGCACTTCTCGCAAAATGGGGGTGGAGGTTTGGTGAAGAATCTAATTCTCTTTGGCACAAAATCATCTTAAATAAGTACGATGGTCCACAGTCCATTTGGGCTCCTCAAATCCCATCCTGTGCTTATGGATGCTCGGTCTGGAAGCATATTTCAATTGAAGCTCAGTTGGTTATTTCGCTCTCGCATCTCTCACTCGGAAACGGCACAACAATATCGTTTTGGCTCGACAAGTGGAAAGGCAGTTCGTGCCTAAAAGTCATGTTCCCTTCACTTTTCAAGATTGCTGGAGTTAAGCATGGCTCAGTTCGAGATCACATTTCTGAAGACAATAATTGTTGGTCCTTTCATTTCAAAAGAATCCTTAGAGATGTTGAAGTAACCCAACTCATGTCCATGTTGTTGCTAATCGGGGATTCTCCCCCATCTATGTCTAACTTTCCTGATTCAAGGTCATGGACTCCATCATCTTCTGGCACTTTTAGTGTCAAATCTACTTACTTATCGCTCTCGGAGTTCCCTCAGGATCCTTCATCCCCTCCTTTCCCGTACAAGTCCATCTGGAACAACCATGTCCCCCCAAAGGTATGTTTCTTTTATTGGACTGCAGCACTATGTAAAATTTCCACTCAAGATTCCCTCCAGCATAGATCTTACAGTCTCGCGAGCCGTTGTCCCTTGTGCAAATCTGAGTGTGAATCTACCCAACACCTTTTACTGTCCTGCCAATTCACTCGAACAGTATGGTCTCTAATCCTCCCCAACCATATCCCTTGGAATCCACCACCATCAATTATCCACCTCGCTCAATCTTGGTCATTTAAAGACATTAATGGTCCGGCAAAGGAAATTTGGGACATGGTTCCGGCGGCTATTATATGGGTTATCTGGAATGAGCGAAACAACCGAATCTTTGAAGAAAAGTATCTTTCGGATTTTCAAATCAATGTGGAGGTCAAAGCATTGATCTTGGCTTGGAGCTCTGCCTTCAAAAGGAATTTCAACTTCAGGCTTGATGAGTGCATATTTTCTTGGGAAAGCATGTTCCACTGACATCAATTTCTATTTGTTTTATCTTTCTACTTCCTGTATTAGGATTGTATCTCTTTTTGATTCTGTTTAACACAAACTAGTTGTACTATCATTTTTTCTCCTCTCCTTAATAAAATTCTCCTTTCACGATCAAAAAAAAAGTATCTTAAAAACGCTCATGTGATGAGATGGCATTGTACCAAGGACGCTTTTCACCATTATCGATCTTCCAACTTGGTTCATAAGTTTGCCATTCAATCTAGAGAGTCTTGACTTCGTCTTCTCTACAAATCCTGAAAAAGAGCTGATTTTCTTCTTGTTTAAGAATAGAGGAAGTCCCAAGTATTTCTCATCTAACGACATTTTCTTCATCCTTAATCTTCTCAGAAAAATTCTACAATGCCTGGGATGAATATGCTTGGAGAAATAGACAGCAGATTTCTGAAAGTTCACTTGTTGCCCTGAAACTTCTCTGAATTTGTTTATTACTTCCAACAAAGTATTAATATTCTGTAAGTCAGCTTTTGCAAATAATAAACAATCGTCAGCCAAAAGGAGATGTGTTACTTGTGGGGCATTCCTTGAAATTTTAATTCCTTGTAGTTTTTTTGAGTTTTCTGCCTTTGCCAGCGACCTCGTGAGAACTTCCATTGTGAGAAGAAACAAATAAGGAGAAAGCGGATCACCTTGGCGAATGTCTCTGGATGGTTTGAATGATCTGCATGGTGTGCCATTAAGGAAAATCTGAATTTCTGTTGTGCTTATGCACTCATGAACCAGATGGCACCATTTGCTATCAAAGCCCAATTCTGCATGACTTTATTGAGAAAATTCCATTCAACACGATCGAATGCTTTACCCATATCCAATTTTAGTGCCATAAATCCTTTCTTGGTTCTCTTTCTTTTCATACAATGAATGAGCTCTTGAGCTAGAAGAATGTTATCGCCTATCTGTCGACCAGTGACATATGCTGCCTGCATGGGAGAAATAATCTTCTCAAGATGCTGCTTCAATCTGTTCGCCGTAATCTTAGTGATGAGTTTATATGTTGAGTTGCACATGGCAATTGGTCGATAATCACCAGGCGTGTGTGGGAGCTGAGTCTTTGGTATTAGACAAATATTAGTTTTATTCATCTTCTTTAAGAGCTTCCCTGAGACAAAGAAACTTTTAACCATGTCAACAACATCTTTTTTGACAACTTCCCATTGAGACTGAAAAAACCTGGTGGAAATTCGTCCGTTCCGGAGCTTTCCATGGTTGCATGCTTTTGAGTGCTGCTTCAATTTCTGTGATGTCTGGGATTTTAGTAAGCGCTATATTATCCTTGGTCATTCGAGTGAAAGGTGGATATATGGAATGTTGAGTTGTTACGGTCTCTTTTCTGTTTATTTATTTGATGATGTTAAGTTGCATTACACGAAAAATGGAAAACATATGAAATATACGCGACAAGAGTGGGAGTATGACGCTCAACAAGTGAAGATAGGACGGTATGTAGTACCCGATATCTTATTGGTAAAGATTTGGGCTCGAAATAAAATCAAACTATAACAAATGGGCTATAGAGTTGATCTTGGGTGAGACCTACACCACTCATTCAACTTTTCCAACAATGGCTTCATGAATATTTCACTTGGCGAAGACGAGTCACTTGCAATTACAAAGCGAATCAGATGTACAAATTCTGAATACAAACCGAATAAACATACAACAGAGTGGAAGGATTTCGAATATAAATAGAAAACCGACAAGTCTGATAATGCCAACTATTGCATATTGAAGTCTATGGACCTAACTCATAAAATATGAATGGTAAGAGGGAAATGGAAAGAACACAGAGATTAAGTGGTTCGGTCACTCGACCTACATCCGCTGACAAATCCCATAGAGATGAAATATATTATGATCACCAGATGAATTATCTGAGATAATGATATACTCATAGAGTTCCTATTTATAAGATATTAGGATAATCATTTAACCTAAACCTAGATAACAAACTTGACTAGGTAAAGATAAATCTGCAACTGACTTGGTCTTTGATCATCTGAATATCCCACCTCGATCTCCTCGGTGGTAGATATGTCATAGGTGACATATATTCCAACACTAACTAACTCTGGAACCAGCTTACAAGGAGGTTTGGATTACCCAAGGTTTATCAGCTACGAGATCTCGTTGCCGATACATACTGAGAAATTCTCAACATATAGCATCAACTCTATTGGAAATAAGCTAATCCCGTTCCCACAATCATAACGTAAAAAATCTCCGAGCCGCGGATAAATAATTTTATAATATACTGTATCACAAAGAAATTTCATCAGCCATCCAAATCCTTTCAAGGAAGATCCTATCCCACTGCTGCCACTTTGTTGAACCCAACCAGAAAGATATGAAGCTGTGATCAAACCAGCAGTTCTCCATCTCCTCTCTTTAACATACATTCGTATCTCAACCTCTAAGTCCTCTTGTGATATCATTCCACCATTTCTAATGTACGAGTTTCCTATATGACGACCTAATACCACAGCATCTTCTAGTGCTGCACAACCACCCTGACCTAAGTCTGGTGTCATCGGATGCATTGCATCACCTGCTATAGTTATTGTACCATCTGATACACGTCCGAAGATAAGATCCCATGGGTATCTAAATGATAGTGGTACCCAAGATAAACTCTGCATATCAGATTGTTGTATTACATCGCTTACTACTTGTGGTGAACCATAAACACTCTCTAACATTGTCTTTTGTATGACTTTTGGATCTCCTTTAGCCATTTCTGCATCTATCAAATAAAATAAAAAACGGTGTCGATATAATGTTTTGAGTTACAGACACTGATAGATATTGTTTCTAGAGATATGAAGTGAAATCAGTTAATAATTTTCACTTGAACAAAAAAAGACTGATAAAAAATTTCCGAGCACAAAAATTAAAGACGGAAAATCTAATTCATACCTTTACTGGGGATAGATTGATAAGACATGAACCAATAGACTTCTTCATTATTAACTGGAAGAATGCCAAACCTGCGACCTATATCAACAAATTGTTGCATTTCGTGATTCAATCCGTGACCTTCAGGAAACACCCCTACTCCACGCATTGCACATCGTCCTGAATTAACCACGTCTTTAAGCCCTAACCATTTTGAAACCAATGAGTGCACCCCATCACACCCTATTAAAACCTGCTTCAACACAAATCCAAATCCAGTTCAAACATAAGTTTAGCATACCTATTAGTAGTTACCAAAATTATGCTTCATTTTGGGTGTTAAGTTATCCTACTAACCTTGGTATGAATTGTTGTCCCATCTTCTAAATGTATGATCACCAATGAATCGTTACCTTGACGTGCTTTTGTTTTCTCAATTGAGATAAGCTTAGAAGAAAAACGAACCGTATCAGTCGGTAATTCCTCAAGTAGAGCTTGAAGTAAGGCTCTTCTGTGTACAGTCATAAGTCCAGTTGCCATCCATTCCTCTCTACATTTACCAATCATAATACTAATTAATCTAGATTCAAAACTTCCAACACTCAGACTCAGACATATTCGGCGTGTTTAGATAGCAAAAAATAATATACGAGGCTAGCAAGCATACCCTTCTTTCGCTGATAAGATAGCCTCTTGGGTAGCTTCTTGTTGAAAATTAAGAGAAACTCCATTTGCAACATCAGTCACTTTTACTCTAAAGCAAATCCAGAGTAAAAATCAAATCACTATTTAGAAAAATTCAAATTGATCACTGAAATAATAAAACAAATTCATAGGGAAATGAAGAGAATTTGAATGAATTACGTACCTTTTGTAAGGTTTGTACACAGAAGTAAGTTTGTGAGCAACACCAAGTGATTCAAGAACAATCCAAGCATTTGAGAAAAGAGTCAAGCCAGGACCACTGACTCTCAGCTCACTTGATCTTTCTTGCACTAAATTTCTAACTCCAACTCTATTTAGTGCCAAGGCTGTTGACAAACCTGCAACTCCACCTCCAACTATCACTACCTCCTCTTCCATCACAACATTTTCCATGATATCATTCACTAATGATCTAATGGAGGCCTCACTACTTTTTTATAGCCCTTAATGATTCAGGATAGTTATTATCTTGATGAATTATTGACGAAGTAATCATTTACTATACAGAAGGATAATATTATTATAATAGTTAATGGGAACTTTTGGAAGTTTCCATCTGCTAGCCTAGCTTGAATTTATTTATTATAGATCATGAGCGGTTATGCTCATAACAGATCATGGGAACAAAATGGAAAACTAAATTCCTAATATCCTGGCATGAATCTTTGACTCCAGTACTCCTTCTGCCATCACATCAGCCATCTTACAAAATCCTCACAATATCCGAGTGTGACTGCAGAATAGAAATCCAAGCTTGCAGCTGAACTATGAAATCCAAGTACTCACACAAAGGTCAGTGCAGCATCATTACAAATATGCACATGTATCTCAACAAATACTTCTCCATCACTATTCTATGACACACACACAGCAGCACTGTGATGAGTCTGATCACAATTGTACCAACACAAAGTAACTTGAAGAATCAAAATATCAATACCGAGTTTTCACCAATGTGATGAAAAATCACAGATGTTCTCTAAATTGAAATACAATGTAAAACTGATCTGCAAATCAGAACTGAAAGGTGAGAGAACTTATCTTGGATGAACAACGAGTTTGCATCTGAGTGATGAAAAATCACTGGTTGAACACGAGTCTTCACCGAGTTGAACAAGAATTACTCAATCACAAATATCCAACAAATATCTTCAAGAACTATCAAAGCAGAAGTAAATCGGTATGGAGATAAGTAATATGAGACTCGTTAGTGTAGCAAGAGATCTTGAATATATCCTCTCATCCAAACACTAAACAGATACCAACATCTCAAGGATCGGGATCATGAATTGACATTATCAGCATCACCCAAATCAGATCCAGCAAATGAAGTCGAATGAAAATTTCAATTAGAAATAGGAATCAAAACTCACAGACGATCTCAAATCTGAAATAACATCGAGTCTTCACCCAATGTGATGAAAAAATCTGAAACAAGAACAGATCCGGAACTGAATCATCTATTGAAGCAATTGATCTTTGAAAAGCTTCAAATCTGAACCATTTTCCATTCGAAATGTAGTTGCATAAAATCTGATTACTACGTCCAACAAGATCTAATGAACATAAATCATTAAAAATCATACATAAAAGAGAAAATGCATAAAAGTAAAGATTAACACAAAGATTTTATAGTGGTTCGGACATTAAAAGACCCACATCCACTTTGCTTTCACTATTATTGGTGGTGATACACAGAGATCCATGAATGGAGATTCTCATGGGACTTGAAACTCCATCCATGAAAGAAGAGGCGGAGCTAGAGACTAGCTCGCAGAGAGAATGAAGAAAAAGGAGGAACCCCCTTTAACCTATCTATGTCCTTCCAGGGGGTTTTACACATCGAATTACATTCCTGACCTTAGGGCTGACTAGATAATGACTAGATAGGATAAGGATTACAAAAGGTAGTATTATTGTGTAGTTGCTTGTAGTATTATATGGTGCTCCAGTCTAGATCTTGCGCCATGTGTCGAGTTGATATTTACTCCTTTTCTTCATGAAAATCTTCTTTAAGTGTTGTTTTTGAGACGAGATGAGTGCTCCAAGTTTTCACTGAAACATAAAATACAAAAGCAAACTTTACTTTATTCTCCTTTTTAAGGTGATGACCCTTTCCGTTTTTTGTACTATTTACACCATTAGGGCTATGAATAGCAATCGCGAAGTTGCTTCTTCGCCGTGCTCCATTATGGCATTCTCTAGATGTGCCTTAGATGCTTATGAGCAAGTAGGCTAGCACTTCATTGTAGTGCTTCGATTGTTTGTTGAAGGGACTGAGCAATAAGAATTCTATTTATTTTAAAAGTATTAATACTTGCCCCTATTCTTATGTGAAGTTCCAAGACTTCCGTCGCGCATCTTGATGACATAGTTCTTCTTGACATCTCGTCATTAGTATCTCCTAATATTGTTGTTAGGATTTGGTATAATACTAATGGGAAACCTGTAGTGACAGTATTGTGACTTCGAGTACGTCCTTAAGTACGTCATTGGTTTTCATGATTGTTATTTGGTTAGCGGCTGTAAATGTAATCTTCTGGATGGACGTCGCCTCCGTATCTGAGACCGGTTCGTCGATACTCGTCTAATAATTACGCCATGTGTATGCTATGTTCAGCTTTTGTTCGCCTCTAGGCTGTGTTATTCAGTTAATTTATGCTTTCACAATAAGCATCGTGACCAATTTTTTGGCTATTATGGGCTCTCCATGTGGGCTCCGAGATACATCCTTTATGGGCGTTTTTGCTAAGGTAACTTGGTCCTTTAAAATTTCATTTTCTTCTTTTTATTTGTCATCTTGCTCCTTGGTGGAATGTTGTTTTCTCCTTTGCTCATAGTGTGTGGAGGGGAATTGCCCCTGCGCCTAGCTTCTTATCGTAGTTGTCATTGTCTATCTAAGAGCTGCTCCATCGGTTACAGGCCCTCTTAAGGATTCTCTTTGCACAACGAAAATAGAAAAGTTTATCGTCAATCGTCATCGTAAGGTGACGACCCTCTTCTTTTGCTGCGCCTTTACTGCTAGCTGTTGTCGGGCCTACAGATTATGGGTTTTTGTTTTCTCCATTCTTTGGCACTACGACTGTTGTGAAGGAATTGAGTATGGGAATACCATTTGCTCCTTTGTGGTATGCATACTTTCCCCTATTCTTATACTCAGTTATGATTCACAGTTTGTGCCCCTGCATGATTCAATTCATCATGTTATTTCTCCTTTGAGTTTGTTTTTTAGACTTATTGAATTAATAGTTGGTGAGTAATTCCAACTAACTGATGTAATTAATGAGATTGATTTTCTCCAAGATCCCTTCGGGTCACCATGTTGCTTCCCGACGCTATTGTGAAGAGTTGGTTGGGACGGACATCGTGCTCCTCCATTTGTTTAATGGTTGAGATGGAAATCGTGCTCCTCCATTTGTTTAATAGTTGGGATGGATATCGTGCTCCTCCATTTGTTTAATGGTTGGGATGGACATCATGCTCCTTCAGTGGGATTGGTGTGCCTAGCTTGGCTTTTGTTCGTCTCATCCTTTGGAGTGAGTTTCAGTTTCTCCTGTTAACTTCTTCCTCTTGGGAAAATTGTACTTTACGCCGTCGACTCCGTTTGGCTTCGTTTGCTCGAATCACCCTTGATTTTGCTGGCCTTCAGCTGGTCTTTGGCACAAACTGGGAAATGTATTTTTAACATCGGTCCATCCGCCTTATCGTCTTTAATGGCTAAATGTGTCTTGGGTTCATTTGCCCCTTGGACCTGTTCCTTGCCTTCTTATGAGCGTTGCATAATGGTAGCATCTTTGGAACGTCTTTCTCGCATTTTGCGGTTTGGAAATGAAATTCTTCTTTTTTATTTGGGATTTTAGGATGAATTTTCATCTCCTGGCCATGGTGGTGTTGGCTAGGTGGCATTTTGTTAAATGCATGTGCCCCTTCCCATGTCTTGGGTCCAAGTATTCTCCTACGATTAAGAATATTGTGAGGTGATTGATAATACTAGGTTGCTCTTTGGGAATATAAGTCCGGTTGACCAATTGGTTCTTGTGCACCTTGATTTATCAAAAGACGGAACAAAACTCATAGGTATTTCTATGAGAGACAGATTTATCTATTCCAATAGACTTTTTTGTGTGAGAAAAATTTGCTTATCAAGTCTTCTACTTTGGGTCGTAGCAACTCTTGGTTGTGGGTGAGATCATCTAAGGGAATCAAGTGCATAGAATCTTGCTGGGGTTCAGAGACGTAAGGAGCACAACTGTACCTTGATCTGTGTGAGATTAATTAGGGCTCAACTAAATTCCAGTCCGAAGTTCATTGGTAGTAGGCTAGTGTCTATAGCGGATTAACACAGTGTGGTGTACAAAGTTGGACTAGGTCCCGGGGTTTTTCTGCATTTGCGGTTTTCGTCGTTAACAAAATTGTGGTGTCTGTGTTATTTCTTTTCCGCATTATATTTTGTTATATAATAGAAATATCACAGGTTGTGCGTTAAGTTCAACCAGTTCTTGAATCCGACCTTTGGGTTGTTGATCGAATTGATTGACACTTGGATATTGGTTTGTAATACCGTCCAAGTTATTTCTCTTATTCAACCGGGCTCGCAAATTCCTATTTGCTGATTGCAGATTGAATCGAGGAATTGAGATATAAACTCTTTGATATACTTTTCTCTAGATTGAGTCTGACTGTCTAGTTGATTCTCTTGAAAGTATAATAGAGTTTGTCTATTCAGATTACTGAACGAAATATTGGGTGTGGTTATAGACCCCCGCTTTTTCATAAGCATAACCTGCAAATAAAGTTATACATTTATTATTCCTAATCTAGAAAAGATAAAGAACCAAATAGAAAACAAAACAAGAGCAAGGATTAGTACATCGATACCTTGATCAACGCGAAATATGTTGCTCCCACTCTAGAAGATTCTTCAATTGCAACCTGAAATACAAAGGAAAAATTTGCAGTAAACTAGTTCATATGCATTTCAAAGCTTATCCAATTCTTACCTTAAAATTCAGGCCAGAAAGTATACCATATGCGTGCAACGGACGATACCAACAACTCAGGAAAAAGATACCAATCTTCATGCATAATCCACCCGAAGCTCTCATAACTTAGGATAACGTATAAGCGCTCGATCACTATTTTTATAAAATTAGAAACTCTTTTAAAAAGCTAAATTGTAGAGTTTTAATGATACATCGCAGCCGCAGCAAAAATAATAAACAAACATCATTATGATTATCATCAAAAAGTCAATGATTACTTGCCCAAATCGGAGATGTTTGTTCTTGGACATTCAATTTTCACTAGATCTCTTTTCATCCGCCTCAAACTCACTTTTCTTTTATTACTCAAGAAATCTATTTATATATATATATATCACTATATTTCACCATACCTTGTTGTATACCATTCAATCGATTCCAAATCAAAACCGAAAAATTCCCGAATATAAAACCTCTCAATTCAAAATCAACCTGAAAGTTAAAATAATCATTTAAGTTAAAATTATTTTCCACAGTTAGAAATCACGATATACAACACCCAATTTGAACAATTTATAAAAGAAACCCTAGAAAGTTAAAATTATAAGGAATAATTTAAGAACAAAATCTAAACTAAAATCATTAACAAAACAAATCAACCTACCAAATACAAAGAATTGAGTTTGAATTCACGTTAAATCATCTCTTCCAGGAACTCTCGACATTGGATTGAAGAACCAGAAAGATTACGAAGAAAACTCACTCACTCACTCTCACTCTCTATGTCTCTCTCTGTCTCACTCTCTGTGTCTCTAGTAGGTTAGAGATGATACGGTAGTTTTAGTATTTAGTAAAATGTGTCGTAGAGTCTCAAACATTTTTGGTCTAAAGAATAATTTTTTCGGTCCAAAAACATATTTGTGAAAGAGCGAGTAAAACTAGTTGGATGGTGGATCACCCATTAAACGAGTTCTCTAGATTGGATTAATCAGTAATTCCTAGATAAAGATAACAATTCTGCACTAACTCCCTGAAAGCCAAAACCGACATCCAAAGGGCAATGGTGGGTTCTCGCTGAACGGCCATGGTACCCACCATTTTTATGTGAAATCGGCTTAGCTTATTTTTCCTTTTTGGTTTGTTAGAAAATTTAAAATCCCAATTATAGAAAAATGATTAGAAAGTGACCCTAGGCTTATCGTTGGGTGAGAAAATCCCATCGTTGTCGGGCAGTGATTCTATTACTTAGATGGGAAATGAACTTGATTTGAAAATTGAATCCCACCATTTTTCTTTTTAGCAAATTGGTGATTCATCAAAAGACTAATAGCATGTTTGCTTTTTCTCTACATAGAAGTTTACCTCTATTTTTATATAAAAATCACTACATAATGTCTCTTAAATTTATGTTTGATTTACCACTATCTAATACCTCTATATTTACATTTAATATTTAATATTTCTAAAATCTCAGTGGTGCAAACTGAGTAGAGCCGTTTAACGTGGAAAGCAAAGAGTTTTTCTTAATGTTAGATTTATTTACTTCTAAAATCTCAGTGATACATAAGGGGGCATAACAACCCAATTTAGAACATAATTAAAAACTTTTGCCTCTTATGAAAGAGTGTTTGCTGGATGATTTGTCGTCCTTGGCATATAAAAGAAACCTAGAAAATTTGAGCAAGAACCGACCACCTGTCTTGCTTCTTCCAAAATAGCCTGACTTTTCCAAGCAATGATATTTTGTATTCCATTAAAAAATTCAAAATGAAGAATACATTACCCTCATGTGCTGAAGTTGTTAAAATTTTTCCTCTTTTGTCCAATGAGCTGCTCGTAAAATTCCTACTGCCTCTTCTTCTCATGATGTATTCCCTCCGTTACTTTTTAATGGGCTAGTTTTGTTTCTAGAGAAATTTAAGAAAATTAAGAGAACTAATCATTGAAAGTGGTTCTCATGACACTTGTCAATAAAAGAAGTGAAGTGAAATGGTCCCCATAACACTTATTAGCAAAATAAGTAAAGTGAAATGGTCCACATGATACTTGTCATCAAAAAAAGTTAAGAGAAAAGTGGTCCCAGAAAATTAAAGTAACATTTGATTTTCCTAATTAGGAAACCATCCTATTTTCTGAAACATTTATTTATAAAAATCAACCTATTAAAAAGAAACAGAGGGAATAGTTGTTAAGGATGGTCATGCTTCACCCGCATCATTCCTAAAAATTAAATGCAATATTAGATGGTTCATCCACATATGTCCAAGATACATCCACGTTATATTGGGGATTCTCTCTAGGTAAATTAAGGATTTTTTATGATCAAATTGGAAAATCGATAGCCCGGCAGCATGAGTAGCTAATTAGTCTTGTACCGCTGGAAGACGAAATCTGACTAACGGCCATAATTAGCCACCAAATATAACCCTAGCACTACTCCAAAATCATATACTCCGTCCGTCCCACTCCTAAGTGACCTATTTGAAATTTGCACAATTTTTAAGGCAAGCAAGGAAAATATTACTTTTAAGCATTTTTTACAATTATACCCTTATGAATAATAAATATCGAAATTTAGAAATGGTTTACCTCTCAAAATACTCCACGGATGTTCGCAAACTTCATACCATTGAAAAGCATTTTAAAACACCTACGTAACGAATATAAACATGCATATCAAATTATGCATATTTCGTATATTCTTTATCATTAACTAAAAGGATAATTCCGGAATATCTCATTGTTTAATGATATAGGTCACTTATCATTGGGACAAAATCTAAAATCAAATAGATCATTTAGGAGTGGGACGGAGGGAGTATAATCCAGCCAGACCTATTTCCAACTCACATCTTATTTCGCTAATGTAGGATCGTTATAGTTAGGATTTCACACATTATGTCGCTAATGTAGGACCATCATGGTTACGATTTCACACATTAATTCTTTTGTCTGCTACTATAAACTTTCTTTTTTATTTTTTTCTTTTTCTTTTTTTTTATAAACAAGGTACCTTTTCATTAATGGGATTTCAAGATTACAATGAGTTTAAGATAGAAAATAAGAGAATACAATGTAACAAGAACATACTGTAAGAGTACAATATCGGGAAATCCGACAAGAAAAAGAGAAGGATTATCGGAGTAAGACAAATACAAGTATGAAAAAGATCCGATTAAATCGGAAGAGGGATGGTTTATCTCGGAATTCAATTCCAACCATTTAATTTGTTTTTCTTCTATAGAAAGAAATGCTCCAAAAGTAGGAGTAATTTGCTCAAATCTCTTGTAACTAGTGATGAAGCTTCCGTCGTCAAAAATACCATATATGGAGATTCCGTCGCCGGATGAGTTGATGATGAAGATTCCGTCGCCGGAGACAATCAAGATGAAGATTTCGTCGTTGGAGAGCATTGAGAGCATCACTATTGATCTTATAATCCAACCCAATAATCAAGAATCGCAATTAAAACAAAGATAAACCTCAAAAGAGTAGATAAAACCACCAAAATGGTGTAGACAAGTAAAAAAACATAACAAAAACTAAACTAAACTACTAACCAACCTAGAAAGCAAGGAATAATGAAGAAATCTGCTCAAATCTAGTCCAAAAATGGACTAGATCTGAACAAAGAGGGATTGTTTTTGATGGTTTTGTTGGATAAAAAGTGCGAGAAAGAGGAGAGAGAAAAAAGGTCCAACTACTACTCTGCTACTATAAACTTTCGATTGTCATAATTTTCTACTTATGTCGTATTATCTTTTTTTCTTTTGGTCAGTTTATAAGGATCTTGTATAATGGATACTGATCTGGAAATTTATGCGGATGACACAAATGCTTTAGGATATGTTTGATACTAGGTAAAGAGAACACTTCCACGGAAAATGTATTTATAGGAAATAATTTTCAGGGTAGAAAAAGAAAGATTTCTTATGCGATTTCAAGTTAAAACATATTGTAGACCACCCTATACCAAGATGGCCCCCAATTTATGGAATTAGATTGCTTATCAAACCACAAAACACGATATTTCCATGAAACGATAACTCGAGTAACTCGGATGAGATGTTATCAAGTACAAACTTAGGCAATGTTTGATATGAGTTAATTCCAATTAACCATCTTTACATGAAAATAACGTGTTTCCCGTCGTTTAATTACAAATTTATTTTCATAAAATGTGGGTCCACTTATTTAAAAAGAAGGGTCTGATTCTAACTTAATTCCATGAAAATTCTTTCCTTGCTTTCCAGGATACTGATTTCACGGGATATACTTTGAAGAAGAGAATTTTAATATGTTGCAAATACTCACATGCAAAGATCCAGAATCAAGTCATGCATCAATTTAGGCCGAGACAAGTGTTTTAGTCTCGGTGAACGGTCCCGATATGCGGCCGAGATCTCGACGAGCCAAGCTTAACTAAAAAAAATCAAATTCAATCCTAAGAAACTCGATTTTTTTTTATTTTGCTTAAGAGTTGGTATCTTTTTTGTTGTGGAAAGTGAACATATACAAGCTTAACATATGTAAAGTATGCAAAATGCTTGATACGTATATCACAGGTACAATTTTTTTAAAGAAAATCAGATATTTCCCTGATATTAAGTTGTCTCCGTGTCCCGGATGAAACAAGACTAAGGCCAGAGACTCTCTACACTGAGTAATGCATAGTACATATTCAAACGACGATCTGCGAATCGAAAAAGATATGAACACTACAAAAAAGAGATGGACGATTATCTGGCCTCCTTAACTTGCATCGAGATTATCACTGTCTATTCAATATATGCCTCAAATTGATGATTTAGGATTATTGAAGATGAGATAAAGCATAGTCGGGATTGACAGAAAAACCAAAAATAATCTAAAACCACTTGTCTCTATCAAGATAAAAGACAATCGAAATAGGTCGGAACGGGATTCCCGAATTTGAATAAATTTGATTCTCCTAACCTAACTTAATTACCTTGGTCGAAATGGAATTACCGAATTTGAATAAATCAAGATTGTCTGTAACCTAACTTATACACCTTTTTTTGATCGGTAAATAATTTGGTACTGACGAGTTTCGAACTCAGGTCATTGTTATCATCACCAAGTAACTTTACCACTATACTTCTGACAACCTAACACAATTAACGATTTAGATAAATAAGGATTGTAATCTAGGTACCTATTTCCTAACCAAATTATATTTCCTAAATTAATTTGCTCTCCCTCTAATAAAAATCATACTTTTCCTCGCTATTATTTTCGTAACCTAGCTAACTTAATTACCTTGGCGGGAGTGGAATTAACGAACTTGAATAAATTAAGATTGTTTGTTACCTGACTTGATTACCCTTTTCTGATCGGTAAATAGTTTGTGCTGACGAGTTTCGAATTCGAGCTTAATTTCCTTCAAACTCTTCCCACTCTTATCTCCGTAACCTGGCTAACTTAATTACCTCAGCGGGAATGAAATTACCGAACCTGAATAAATTAAGATTGTTTGTAACCTGACTGGATTGCCCTTTTTTGATCGGTAAATAATTTTTGCTGATGGGTTTCAAATTTGAACTTAATTTCCTTTTTCGATCGGTAAATAATCTGGTGCTGGCGAGTTTCGTATTCTGAACAATGTTATCATCACCCAGTAACTTTACGACCATACCTTTGACAACTTAACACAATTATGACTAACCACATTATATTTCCTAAACTAATTTGCTCTCCCTCTAATAAAAATCAAACTTTTTCTCGTTATTATTTTCGTAACCTAGCTAACTTAATTACCTTGGTGGGAGTGGAACTAACGAACTTGGATAAATTAAGATTATCTGTAACCTGACTCGATTACCCTTTTTTGACCGGTAAATAATTTTGTGCCGACGAGTTTCGAATTCGAGCTTAATTTCCTTCAAACTTTTTCCCGCTCTTATTTCCGTAACCTGGCTAACTTAATTATCTTGGGGGATGAATTACCGAACTTGAATAAATTAAGATTGTCCGTAACCGACTTGATTGTTCTTTTTTGATTGTTCTTTTTTGATCGCTAAATAATTTTTGCTGGCGAGTTTCAAACTCGAACTTAATTTACTTTTTCGATCGATAAATAATCTGGTGCATGCGAGTTTCGAGTTTCGAATTCCGAACAATATTATAATCACCGAGTAACTTTATTATCGTACCTCTGACAACTTAATGCAATTACCGATGATTAGATAAATAAGGATTGCAAATTGAGTACCAAATTCCCCTACATCTGAATTAACCGACACGTGACTGCAAAACGAGAACATTGTCTATTCCCATTCATCTCCGAACCCAAAACCCAGAACAGGCTGAACTCGTCTCCATCAAAAACTCCCTCTTTTCTCCAAACCCTAGAAATCTTCATCTTCTTCCCAAATTCGACGACCATGTTCAGATAAACCCTAGAATCAAAATCTTAATTCTCATCTTAATTCTTTCAAGATGACAACAAACGATCAAACAATAGCATTCCTAGCACAAGTTGTTTCATTCGGAGATGGAGCTGTATTTGGTACAGCAATCGCTTTTGCTGCTGTGAAAGCATGGCAGAGTTATTTTTTCAATTCATCTGCTCTTAATAAGGTTCTCCAAGCTCCGAATGTTAGAGTCTCTGATCTTCGACAGCTTCTTGTAAAAGAAGGAGAAGCTGCTAGTGGTGGTGGTGATGATGGTGGTGGTGGCGGCGGTGGCGGTGATGGTGGTGGTGGTGGTTGGGATGGTAAACTTGTGGTGGTTAGAGGAATTGTTGAAGCTAAAAGAAGCGTTGATGGTTGGAAAAGTTCAAGCCCTAATGTTTTGATTTCTAAAGAAGCTGGTGAAAGAGCTGTGATTTTACAGAATATACAAACGGTAATTGAATTGAATTTCTTGCATTTTCTTGGTTGAAATTTTGTTCTAATTTGGAAATTAGGGTTGAGAATTCATGGGGAATGTTTTAATTTTGATGAATTTCTTGTTTGTTTTCTTGCATTGAATTTCTTTATCGATTTTTTTGTGTTTTCTTGATTGAATTTTTGTTCTAGTTTTGAAATTAGGGTTGAGAAATCATGGGGAATTTTTTGATTTTGATGAATTTCTTGTTTACTGTGAAGTGTGTGTATAACGAATGGAGGGGATTATTAGGATGGACTTCGGATTTACGGACGGTTTTCCTGAGATCATGGAAGGATCAGAAGTCGACATCAGTAAGGATGGTAATTTTTCTTTCTTTGAGCCTGTCATGTATTCTGGTTTTGTAAGTTCTTTTTTATGATTCTTGTGGATTTAGGGGTGTGTTGTTTTGGATGGGGTACTAGGGTGGTGGTGTCGTATTGCCAAACAAGATTATCCTATTGTAATGTGTGTAGATTTTAAGGCATGAAATTTGGTGTTTAAACGTATTGCATTAGATTGGTTAGATAGATAGGAAATAATATGCTTAGTCTGGATTTTCACTTGCAAAAGTGTTTATAAGGCGCTATTTATCCTGAGAGGAGTGGCCATGGAATAAACTCTCCCCATTTGTTACTTAGGCAGAGGCTTGAACAACATATTTTTTGGGGATAAACTACGGATTTGCAAACAAATGCGTAATTCGTGTGAATCTTGGGATATGGTGTTTGAGGGATAAACTGCATTTGTCGACCAGAGAGGGATTTGCAAACGAATGCGTAATTCGTGTAAATTTTGGGATCGAATGTAGGGTGGCGGTGTCGTAGTGCCAAACAGTATAGTGCCAAACAGTATCATTCTTCTGTATCTTGTATACATTTTAAAGCCTATAAAATTGTAGTTCAAATGTATTTCGTCACATTAGTTATTGGAAATAGGCCAAAGCATGATCAGTCTATTAATAGATTAGGCTGGGTGGATCCTCAACCGCAAGACTGTTTTAAGCCGCTATTGATCAGTCTGAGTTTAGTGGAAGTAACCAAATGCCTTCCATTAGTGATCTATCGTTTGACTTGTTGTTCTTTTGTTACAGGTTCCTTTTGTGCTTCTTGATACTGTTACTGGTCGATCGTCAACTTCGGATAACCTGTTTGTTAATATGGATGACTCAAAACATCCTCTACCTCTTTCAACAGTTTATCATAAACTAACACCAGTTCAGACTTCCTCTTACACATTCCTCCAAGCAGTTTTTGGCCATGCATACCCTGTAAGTGTTGGGGTTCATTCCTTTGCTTAGGCCGTTACACTTGAAAGAATCCGGAGTTTTTGTATGAATTTTATATTGTTACTTACTTGCGTATTTTTCTTTATTTTGGAAGGTTGCTCTGTTGGATGAGGAGAAAGTTCTTTCTGTAGGAAAGCAGATTAGTGCAGTAGGTATTTGTAGCTTCAAAGATGGGGTTCCACAAATCAAATCATCACATGACCTCCCCTGTTTCTTGTAAGAAATTCTTAAAAGCGTCACATCCTGTTTGGTTGAGGGATTAAACTGGTTCTGCTGGAATAATTTTGTGCATGTTTTCTCTATGTTTAGGACTGAGAAGACTAAAGATCAGCTGGTGGTGGATCTGGCGTTTAATACAAAATGTTTAGTTTGGGGTGGACTTATTCTAGGGTCGCTTTCAGTCGGAATACTAGGCTATGCTACAATAAGGTAAATATATGCTTCACTAAGTATTCAAATGTTTGCGAATTTAAGTGCTTTCGATTACAAGAAGAATGCTTTATTAGGAACTGTAAACAGAAATTCAATGAAAGACTCAAGTTCCCCTCAAATTCTGTATAGATAATCATCTGCCAGTTGAATTAGATTAAGTTTCTTCCTGAAAATAATAAACCAATCAATCTTATTTTTTTATGAAGATAAATAACTTTTTTTCTCCTTGCAATTATAACTATGGAACCTTACCCTCACTGTGCGTTTACGTTGTCGGAGAATTAATAAAGTGTTAGTTGCTTGCATTCAGGGAGCTTCATAAATTGGTTTACTTTTCCGTTTATGATAAACCGATAATCAATCAGTTGTTTTATAAGAGATTGTCTGTCCTATATTAGCATAACTGCCATTAACATGGAGCTCATTATTACTATTCAACCTAAAACCGTTCTTGTACAAATTGTTAGTAGACTATTTTGTCCCTAAATCCTTCAAACTGTGGGTGCTTCTAGGAACTGGAAAAGGTGGAAAGAATGGAGGCAGCGAAGGGAAAATGAGCGAGCGAGTCAAGCAGAAGCTGCTTCTGCAATGGATACAGAAGCTCAGGCCGATGAAATAGCAGGAGAAGTTCCGGATGGGGAACTTTGCGCGGTTTGTCTAATTAGGAGAAGAAGTGCTGCTTTTGTTCCTTGCGGGCATATGGTTTGTTGCTATTCATGTTCCCTTACAGTCAGACGAGAATCTTCACCAAAGTGTCCTGTGTGTAGGCAGCCTGTCACGTCCTCTGTCAGGATCTATGCTTCTTAGGGAGGTACATAAACCCGTGATTACTTCATCAATGCCGATATACTGTCACTTTATAAATCTTTTTCGGCCCCCAAATTCGGGAGAATAATTTCTTGGTTTTGAAGTGATGTCTGTAACTGATTGTTCATAAGGTTTTGCATTTTTTTGGGGTAGGTGGTAGGAGGTTGGGGAATATAGGGCGCTCACCATTTGTTGAAATGCATTGAGTTGAGTTTCTGTTGATATATACTGGAGTGATTGATCCCACCTTCGTATAACAACGTATATACATCTTTTTGTTGTGTTCAGTTGTGTTCATTTACATTTTTTCTTCTGAAATTTGCACCCCTGTTGGGTGCTACAGCTGCTATGTGCCTTATGTTAGCCTATTGCTGCCAGAATTGACAGGCTGACTATGCTTTTAGCAGAATTGGGCGGCGTACTAGTTTTTTGTGTTCACACTTGACAGGCTGACTATGCTTTTAGCAGAATCGGGCGGCGTACTAGTTTTTTCTGTGAACACTTATTTTATTTATTTGTGCACCAAAAGGTCCCAAACTCCACTCACAGAATAAATAAACAAGACCTTGACCTTGACCTCCAAAAAGCTGAACTCATGTACTTCTCATGAAATTTTCTTCATCATCTTCCATATTGCTTCTTCTTCTTCACCCCTTTCAATTGCCCTCAAAGGCTCAAACCCCTAGATTTTTTATTGTATTTGTCAAGAAATGTCACCAATCGATGTGGCTGCAGCTGGTGTTATATCAGCTTATTGTGCTGTTAAAACATGGCGAAACTATTATTTCACTTCAAATGCTCTTCATAAGATTCGTGAAGCTCCAAATGTTAATGGATGTGATCTTCGACAACTTGTTGAAAAAGAAGTTGAAAATAGTAACGGTACTGGTGGTAAACTTTTTGTGGTTAAAGGGATTGTTGAAGCTGGTTGGAGAAATATAAGACCCACTGCACTGGTTTCTAGTGAGGCTGCTGGTGGAACAGCTGTTATGATAGAGAACACTCAGAAGGTATTCACTTTACCTTTTCCCTGCAATTTTATATTTATTTTTCGAATTTTGTCAAATTTTGATTGTATTTGGGTGGTTCAATCTGATTTTCCCATTTGAAATGAACAGTCCCATTGGAAACCAACCAATTGACTTGTGTTGTTCTTTTGTTACAGGCTCCTTTTGTGCTTCTTGATATTGGTCGATCATTAAATCCAGATTACCTATTTGTTAATATGGATGGTTCGAAACATCCTCTACATGTTTCAACAGTTTTTCATGAGCTACAACCAGTTCAGGCTTCCCCTTCCACTAAAGTTGCCATGTGACATAAACTTTGTTCTCAATTGTAGGGCTAATGCATTGATTCTTTTGTCTTAAGATGGAAACCATCATTATTCAACCTAGCTAGAACCGTTCTCGTAAGTTAACAAACTATTTTGTCTTAAGATCCTTCTTATTGTGTGTCTAGGGGCTGGAGAAGATGGAAAGAATTGAAGCAACAATGGAGAGCTAAAGCTGCTAATGTAGCAGAAGCAATAGCTGCAGTAGCAGTAACAGCAGCTGCTGGACTAGCAATAGCAGTAATAGCTACAGAATTCGAGGCTGATGAAATAGAGGGATTGGTTCCGGACAGTGAATTATGCGCAATATGTCTGAGTCGGAGAAGGGGTGAGAGAACCCTTTTTGGTCCTTGTGGGCATATTCTTTCTTGCCAAATATGTGCCCCTTCAGCTGTCGAACAACAATCTTCACCAAGGTATCCTTTCTGTTGCCGAACCTGTTATTATTTCGTTCATGCCTCTACAGATGTTTTTCTGTTATGGGCATTTTTTGCGCCTAATGGTTCAAACAACTTACTTGTATATGTAAATTGGTTGGTCTTGAGGAGTTTCCTTTGACCCATTGACTAAAAACATTTAGTTTTTACTTTCAAATGGCCAACCAGATGTTTTTATTGCAGACCTAACGGTTTTGAAAGTAATGAAAGAACTTACAAGATCGTTTAATTGTGCAGCCACACTCTCTCTCTTCATGAACTAGATGGGATGACTGTTGGTGATGTTGAAGAGTAAGCAGTGGACTATGGCTATGAGTAAGCAGATACTGAAACCAAATCATTCTAGTAGACTGGGAGACTGGACTGCTGCGTTGTTGCTTTTTAACTTAAGTAACGCAGACTGCTTGCTTTAAGTTCTTGAATGTTGACGTACAAGTCTACAATGACAAAACTTAAGTATTCGTGATTTTTATCTCAGTTCATGTTCATGTGATTTCTTCTGTCTTCTGAAATTTGTGCCACTGTTGGGTGCTATAGGCATTAGCTGACCACACAGTCTGTTTGCGAGTAAGGCAAATTTTGTTTTTCTTCAGGGCCAGAATCTTGGCAGTTGGTCCAAGTATGGAACACTGAGTACTGGTTCAGTGGTTCTTGGTCATTTGGTACACCAATGAATCAGTACTGTTTCTTGGTCCATTTATGGAACTAAGCACAACATTTGATTTGATATGTTTTTATCACTCTCAACCACCTTTCTTATTTATAAGTTTTTTAGTAAAATATGTTTAACACTTATTTTATTGTATCTAGAATCTAGCTGTGAAATCACATGTGCACCTTTATTATAAAATATAGACCTCCTGGACACACAAAATGTAGAACTCGAAACTAGATCAGAAAAACTTGCCCCTTTCACAAACTAAAACCCAAGATTTTTCTTCACTTTCTTCTCATTTAGTCGAAAAATGTCATCAAACAACCAAGTAATAGCAGCATTAGCTACAGATGGAGCTATAAGAGTTGGTGTTGCATTAGCTTATGTTGCTGTTAAAACATGGAAAAGCTATTATTTTACTTCAAATGCTCTCCATAAGATTCGTCAAGCTCCAGAAGTTGAAATTGATAATGGTGGTACTGGTAATCTTGTTGTGGTTAGAGGGATTGTTGAAATTCAAAGGAGTGTTGATGGTTGGAGAAGTTTAAAACCCAATGTGCTGGTCAAGGATCTGTTTCGTTGCAGAGTACTCAAACGGTAATAACTTTACCTTTTCCTTTCAATTTCGGGTTTTAATTACCTCTGATGTCTTTTGGTTTCAATTTCATGTAAACTTTGGGGAATGTAGTTTTTGATTTTTTCCATAAGTTTCATACGGGTTTCATTTGACTTGTTGTTCTTTTCTTACAGGTTCCTGTTCTGCTTCGCGATATTGGTCGTTCATCAAAATCAGATTACCTGTTTGTTAATATGGACGGCTCAGAACATCCTCTACCTCTTGTAACAGTTTATCATAAGCTACAACCAGTTCAGCCTTTCCCTTGCACATTCCTCCAAGCAGTTTCTGGCCAAGTATATCCTGTAAGTTTTGAAAAACGATTCCTTCGGTTAGGCAGTTGCATTTGGAAAAACTCTGATCTTCTGTAGGAATTTTGTATAGACATTTACTTGGAGTAATTTCTTCTGTTTTGGAAGGTTGGTCTGTTGAATGAAGAAAAAGTTCTTTCTATAGGAACACAGATTAGTGCGGTTGGTGTTTGTCGCTTTATAGACGGGATTCCACAAATGAAATCATCACAGGCCCTTCCCTATTTCTTGTAAGAAATTCTTAGAATCATAACATCTTCTTTGGTGAATAGACTATTTACTTCTGGTGGAATAGTTATGTGCATGTGTTTTCTTTGCTTAGAACTGAGATGACCAAGGATCAGCTGGTGGAGGATATGGCGTTTAAGACAACTTGTTTATTTTGGGGTGGACTTCTTCTAGGATCACTTTCAGTACTAAGCTATGCGACCATGAGGTAAATACATGTGTTCAAGTGTTTTGAATTTAGTTGATCTTTCAATCTAGCTAGAAAACGTTCTTGTACAAATGGTTAGCGGACTATTTTGTCTTAACTCCGATTTTGCTTAGGAATTGGAGAAGATGGAAAGTTGAGCGATCTAGCGAAGCTGATTCCGCAGCAGCAGCTACAGAGTTTCAGGCTGATGAAGTAGCGGGAGACATTCCGGACAAGGAATTATGCGTGATTTGTCTGAGTAGGAGAAGGGGAACCCTGTTTGGTTCTTGTGGTCATATAGTTTGTTGCCATATATGTGCCTCTTTTGTCAAACAACAATCTTCACCAAGGTGCCCTTTCTGTTGGCAGAAAATCAAATCCTCTGTTGTTATGTATGCTTCTTAAGGAGGTACATAACCCTGGTATTACTTCCATAATAATGACGCTGCTATGCAATCACTTTCTGGTTCTCTCTGGCTCCCAACTTCGGAGAATAATGTTTCATTTCAGAGAGGTCATGTCTCTATTTGGTTGTGTCTGGGGGATGCAGGGAGCTAGGGATGTAAATAGTACCCCAAATTATCCAACTTGCATGTACCTGCCAGAACCCGACTGTATCCGGAAAAGCCCAACAGACCGCTATGGGCAACCTGGCCTGGTTAGATTGAATGGGTGGGTTCGGCTTTCCCTAAAATTATTAACGTGGCCTAATATTTGCCCAAATAACCGGCCCAAATACCCGCTTGAATTATCATAAGAATTTTAGTGTTAACTTGAGCATCTTAATTATATGTTGGTTTAAAATTCCCATCTTTAAATTAGGGGGAGACCCAAAAAAAAAATATTTTCATTCTCAGGCCCACAATTAATTTTGGGTATTGTGATCCTAGTTAGCAATTCGGGATTCGGCAAACGTACGGAACGGCAAACGTACGAGTATTATACGGTTTTGTAAAATCCAGATTCGGTCCAAAATTCGGTCAACGGGACGTGATTCGTCAGTAATTCGGAACGGCATACGTATGTGTATAATTCGATTTATAAATGTGAGTTCGGCTCTGAAAATTCGGTATCTATATATAACAAATAGTTTGTATTTATAAGGTCATAGACCAATTTTTATGCATATGTGTGAGTTATTTAAAGAAAAAATAAACTTAATATGATGATATTAATAATATATACAACATTAGTTATCCAAGAGGACGTCGTATGGTGGTTTAGATGCTTGGTTAGTGAGTTTGAGATCTCTCTCACCTTCACCTTCAAATCTCTTCAGTCGTTTTTGTTTCATAAAAATTACAACACTTTTAATATTCGGTCGTGTATGTTCGGGAGGCAGTAAAGCCCAAAAAGTGGAGTCTTTGAAAAGTAAAAGCTAAAGAATTTATGGCGAATTAAGCGGACGTATCATTCGGGATACGTAAAATTCGTGAACGGTTCGCGAATAATCCGGGAATGCCACATAATACGCGACTTGGGTTCGGAGTTGCAAACGTACGCGAATAAGACGGTAAAATTCGTGATACGGAAAAATTCGCGAATGATTCGCGAATCATTCGCGAACTTACTAACTAGGATTGTGATACCCATAATTATTTCCGTGACACCCATAATTATATGAAATTATTAAAAACTTCTGCATGACGGATTATGCATCTTCATGACTGAGTTATGCATCAGGGGTATAATTGGCAACTCAACTTGGACATAACATATCTAAAAATCCGCACCTTAGAAATTTATAAATTTTATATGGTTGGAAATCTTTTAAAGAGAGCTACGCAACGAGTACAAACAACAATATCAAATTTTTGATTTTCATGAAAAAATCGGAGGTGATCATCGTTTTAGGCAAAATTTTCGAAAACTTGATACATAACCATTATGCAACCACCAAAAAGGATGCATAACGCATTATGCAGACGCGTAACGAATTATGCAACCATTTTCTCGACTGCATAACAAATTATGCATCTGCATAACTTAACAAGTCATGTACCCATTGTTTTCGCACCCTTCTTGAGTATAAAAAATTGATGCATAATGCAGTATATATCCATATTTACGGATGCATATTATGTTATGCATCTATTTTCTCGATGCATAAAAGATTGTGCGGCAATTTTCCCGATGCATAATGCATTATGCAGTCATATTTTCGGATGCATAACAGGTTATGCATCCATTTTCACGACTGCATAACATGTTATGTAGATATTATTGTAGGTGCATGACAAGTTATGCAACCTTATTTTTTGTTGGTTTCAATACTAACAAAAATTTTGTTGTATAACGTGTTATGCAATCATTTTTCGGACTGCATAACACGTTACAACAAATTTTGTAGATGTATAATAGGTTATGCAACCATTTTTTCAGCTGCATGATAGATTATGTAGTCACTTTTGTATCTGCAAAAAAAATCATGTAATCATTTCTTTAGACACACAACAGAATTTTGGACATATTAACTGACCCAAACGTCACTGAACCAAGGTTAATTAAGAATATGACTCATCCAAATTCATCGCACTAACACAATCAGGTAAGCCCATGCCTTCTAACCCCACTGGAATTGTTGTAACCTTATATCTTCCATCAATTACTCGAACACCAGCAGCAATAACTCAATCCCAGTCCCTGGTTAGCAGCTGAAACATCATCTAAAACAAGCTGTTAACCCTTAGAAGGAAGCTAGTAGCAGCATACATCTTTCACTGCCGTAGCTCAACCAAATCACCACAGTTTCAGACCTCAGCTCCTATCTCTTCCATGAACATCATATCACCAACACAGACCCATAACAACACACGTTCTATAACCTAAGAATCAATACACGTTCTCCATTTACGTCTGCAAAACCCCCTGACAGCCACCATTATAACCTAACTTTGTATTTATAGTTGTAGAATGAGTTCACATATGTACCAAGCCTTCTCAAATTTTATGACGTTGCTGACCATTTCTTTGTTGTGCGATCGAACTCGAATGTTCACATGAATCCATGGCAGGGGAACCTTTCTTCTTCACTTACTCAAACCATAAATGTTGTAACGATTCAGCCAATTTCATCTCATGCTGCCATTAATCTCTTCCAGCAACTTGACCACTATCTCAGGAAATTCCATCGTGAGTACCAACATATTCAATCCAACAAATCTGTGGCCATCAGACTGTCTTCATTCTCATCTCAAGAACTGTATGCAGCTACCATTCACCAACACCAATTTCGTAGTTTAAATCCCCATAGATCCAGCGATGATGATTTCCCTTGTCATTAATTTCGTCCGTGAAGAGAAAAGCCCTGAATTAGGCTAAGATTATCAGTGTTTTGTGAAAAAATCTTCAATGGGTTTGAAGAGGAAAGTCTACTGATCGTAAATTTGTAACCCAAAATCATCTTTTATCAAGATTTTGAAACAGATCGGACTTGTATTGAAGAACAAGCCTTTGTTTTGAAATAGATTTTTCTGAAATTATTGTTCTAAATCTAGTAGATCTGAAAATGAAGAACAAGATAAGAGAGATAGGAAGAAGAAATTCGTTTCCAAGTTGATGTTGATGGCAGCTGATTTCAGTGCTTGAAAAAATAACAAAACAAGATTTTATAAATTACGGGTGTGAGAATAATTTTTCCCTAAAAAATGGGTGCGCGCCTTCAGTTTTCTGTCCGTGGGTTTCTCAGTGGAAAAATCTGGGAGAATGGGTCTCCCTGTAGTTTTCACATTGTTTATTCGGCCTCAAAACTTCAAGCAGGAATTACATCAGTTATGACAAAACTTTAAAAATACAAATAGCATGTTTGGTCCACTTGGCTTGACCTGGTTAATAAATGGGCCTTGGGTGGTATTTGAGCCTCAACATAAGTATTTTTACCTGGCCTGTCCGGCCTAACGGGCTCTTTGGGTAGCTGAATATGTAACCCGTCCGGCCTGGACTGGATCAAATAGGGCCAAGCGTCCCTGCCTGGCCCAATTTACACCACTATAGGGCGATATGCAAAATTATGTATTTCTTCACCCCCTTACGCCAGCTTTTAAACTGTATTAACTTTAGATCTTTATTACTTATCGGTTCTGGGATCGTCGGTTCTGCATCGCACACCCTTAGATCTTTATTACTTATTCCTGTCATTGTGCTGAGCTGCACTTTCCTCTGCTTCTTTATGCATTTGATACCGAGTAAACAAAACTGAGTACTAAAGGGTATTTGGTGAGCAGGTTATATAAAGTCACACAAATATAAAATATTTGGTGATTTGAATCTGTACAGGTAGAATGGGAGTAAAGGCACAAAAATTAAATAGATACCTTAAAAATGATATCTGATCTTAATCTGCCTTTTGGTTTTTCTTTTCAGAACTATCACCTTAAAAATTGAATAAGACAAAAGGAAATAAAATCTGTCTGAGCCATTCACGTGCTGGTCTGTACAACTTTCATTCAAAAAAAATTGCACTTAGATTCCCAATTACTATAACTAGATGGGATTCATTGTCCCTAGAGCCATAACATTTTCTAGCTTTCATACAAATTCATGCAAAATCTATCTACTCTCATCTGTGTAGATAAACTCTCTCTTGTTTCTATTATTTGTTCTGCTTCTCTTATGATCATCATTTACAACTAAAGTTTGAATGTTGGAGAAGATGGAGAAAATGGGAAATCTAGCCTCCTCAAGCTCTAACCACATTTTTTTCAACCCATCCATCCTGATTGTTCATCAGCAGATCATCTTGTGAGTATCCTTATCTATCTAGATTTACTTGTTTATCTTTCATTTTCGTAATTTTTTGTGTTTTGATGTTATATAATTTTTTTTTTTGTTTTACTTTTTTCTTTTGGGTTGTAGGCAATACCAATAGCATTTCAAAATGACTACTTAGTTGATAGAGAAGATAGTGAAGGGGTAGCAACTTTGAAGAGTCCACTGAAAACATGGAAAGTGAAGCTGAACGACTTCATGTTTACAGATGGTTGGCCAGAATTTTACAAGGCTCATGAATTAAGTATTTGATATTTTCTTGCGTTTCAATATGAAGGTCATGATTTGATTTTTCGAGTTTGGGTTTTCGATTTGAGTTACTGTGAAGTTGAGTATTCAATAACACCATTGATGTCCGAGGGTGAAGATGAAAATGAAATGCATTGTGGTGAAACTGGTATTCAGGGAATGGATAGAACTGAAAGTATAGGTACTAGTGAAGGGAAAGGCGAAAGCGAAATCCAAGGCAGTAAGTTGATGTCTTGTAAAATTGAAGAAGATAGTGAAGAAACTGATGATGATTATGAACCCGAAGAAATTGAAGATGATAGTGAAGAAACTGATGATGATGATGAACCTGAGGAAGTTAGTTATAGTGCAACCAGCGTTTCCAAGTATCCGCATTTCGTAACTACATTGAAGAGTTACAACATTGGCAGATCTTTCTTGGTGAGTTACTAGATATTATTAAATATACGTATGTATATTAGTTCATGTTACTTGTATTCTAATAATTTCTTTGATTTTTGTCTTTCAGACAATTCCGACGAAGTTTGCGCAATCAAACATTCCTGGTGATGTAGGAGATATAATTCTTATAGATGAAGAAGGGAAAGAATGGCCAATTAAACTAACTCGTCGCAGTGATGGCTATGGAGTCCATTTTGGGTTTGGATGGTATGACTTCCAGGCAGAAAAGAGGTTAAGAAAAGGAGACATTTGTCTGTTTGAACAAGAGAATGAAGATAAGTTGGAGTTCACAGTTAGCATTATTAGAATTAGAAAGTGATTAGTTTAGTAGTTAAAGAGCTGAAACTAGCTATTGAGTTGTGTGTTTTTACTTACCATGTTTGGGTATGTCTACATGTTGTTTGCCAACTGCATTACAGCTGCAGTTGCAATGTCAAGTGGTTTGATAATAGCAGGAAATATTTAAAAACTTGCGGAAATTACCCATAATTTTCTTTAGATGCTAGACAGGCTTTAATATGCACCAAATCTTAAGAGACCTACTCCACCAAACCTGTCCTGGAGCAGAGGAAGCTAGTCCATAACAACAACTCTAGCTACCAACATGCCTCAGTAGCCAACTGATGAGAAGTTGAAAAGAGACATTTATTAGTACTAATGCATGAAATTATGTTGGAATGTCTTGTCATTTCATTTCTCTCTAGTGAATGCAAAAAACGGATGGGTCTCATTAATGGGGGGTTAGCTCAACCTAACCCTTTGCAGTTTCCCTGCCTTAATAAAGCTCATCAACCTAAACCATTGTCCCACTTTCCAACTTCAATTCTTGGTCTTTGCTAAAATTTTCTGAACATTTATTCTATCTATGGTTCTTGAATGGGTAATATGCATTTTTTTTTGGGTGCAACCAATACCCATTTATTAAGTACTTGTCTAAAGAGAAGTGGACAGGACCATATGGAGCAACACTAAGAAGTAATGTGAAAACTTGGGTGGTGTTCATCATTTGAAGATGGATCGACAAATTTCTTTATACAAAAAATTAATCGAAGTGATGGAGATTTTTTTGTGTTTAGACACCAAGGTAACATGGTTTTTGATGTTATAGTATTTGACAGTAGCAATTGCGAGAAAGATGACGCACCACCACCATCACCCTTGGATCATGTTGAAATGGTGGCAAAATATCCTAAGAAAAGAAGCCTACCAGTAATCAATCAGTCCCATGACAACAAAAAAAAGTAAGTTTTTCACTTGTTTATGATCGTTTCATGGTGTCCGTGTTTTGTTAGAGATTGGTATTAAATACGCGCTTGCCTATTCATGACTAACAATTCACGAAATTGGTAAAATGATACTCCCTCCGTTTCTGAAAAAGTTTTACTTTCATTTTTTCAATTTGGCCTATTTTTAGGTTAAAATGAAAAACTGAAAGTAACATTTTTCGAAGTGCATAAAAAGAGTAAAAAAAGATATTGTTTATATGGACAAGGATTGAAAATATACTTTTCAAATACCCGAACATGGATATTTTGTCCAACTTTTTATTTCTTATCATATGCAGCTGACCAATATATCCTCCTATCTTTACATGATTAAAAAGATACGTGCCTTATCATTTTTCCACAACAACCGAGTTGGTTTTTCTGATGGAAAGTAAATGAGTATTACTAATACTGAGTCTAATATAATAATAAGCTCCCATTTTCGCAGCTACACAGAGTGTCTATGTACCCATAATTACAACCACTTTAGTTGACTTTCGAGTCCAAATTATATCATCACCAGTCCACCTACTTCCACGATAACCATTACTTCATGTCTAACAGAAACACCAACTTCTACTCGAACTCGAGCTATGTACGCTAGCATTTCATAACTATACAGCACCATCCATTTGGACACTCCACGCCACCTGTAATTGCTATTACTTTCTCCATTCCATTAAAACCATCACACCACCACCGTTATCTTGAGAAATAAATTCCAATTGCTCATTTACACAGTACCTATGGCAAAACTAATACATGATTAACTTATACATGTTCAAAGGTAATCATTTTTTAAGCTCAATTTTGTATTAAAGATGAAATACCGTCATCGTTGGTTCTCAATTATGTGTCAATGTGTAATTCATGATGAAAATGGATTAGTTTTAGTTTAGACATGGGTGAATCCAAATTCAACCCAATGTAAAAGAGGATAAAACTAGTTTCATCTTCATTTAGACATGGGCGAAACAAAATTCAGTACAATCTAAAACATGATGAAAATAGGTTTCATCCTAGCCTAAACATTGGTGGAACCACATTCAACCAAATTTAAAACATGATGTAACTGGTTTTATCCTAGTTTAAACATGAACGGAAACAAATTCAACCCAATTTAAAACAAGATGAAACTGCTTTCCACTACACCATTTTTTCTGACTCACAATTAAAATTCATGACGTCTCAGCAGCCGTTACAAATTTCCGGTTACAAATTGCAGTTAAAAGATCAGTTGTGATAAGCCACGGCCATTACGAAGTTTTTTATTATTCATAACATAGATCAGCCGTTACGAATTGTAACAGGCTAAGTTTTCGCGTGTTCCATTCACACGCTTGGTCACACTAGGGAAGTAACAGCATGGTGTTTTCCACCCAAAGTTGGTTGAACTAGAGGATATTTCCTCCCATTCTCTCGACTCGACTCATTTTTCATTTTTTTCAAATTCTCTCTTCTGTCCTATTTTTTCCTTCCACCTCGCTTCCTCTTTTTTCTTAGCTGAAGTCTGAAGATTCACATCTTCGAAGAACTAATCTTCAATCATCTGTTAATCGAGTTTAGGGTTTTGATTTCCCAGATCTTTGTAAGCGTTTCAGTGTTTTCGATTTTATGGTTTCAGTTTATTGATCAGATTTAAGGGTTTCATCTAGTTCGAGTTGTTTCTTCATTTTATTAATATGATTTGTACAAAGAGAGACATAAAAATTAATAAATTAGGGTTCCAATAATAAATTGATGGATTTCGGAGAAATTAGGGTTTGCTTTTGATTCATGGCAAGAAACAGATGAACAACTGGAGAACATATGAGGATTTCTGCTGTTGATTGAGTTACAAATATCTGTTCAATTGATTTTAGGGGGTTTGAACTGATTTGATGATGATTTAAGGTTTGTAGAATATGGAGGCGACTGAAGAAGAATACTCATAATTCTACCACTCCCTCGCCCAAAGTAAATTTCAAACCTCTTCAAGTTACTTGATAGAGACAAACTAATCTTTCACTATAAATTGCTGATTCTAATTTGAATTATGGTTTTTTAAACATTTTAGTGAGGACAAGGATGTTCTTTTTGTTGAATTCAAGTCTGTTCTTTTTGTTCCTTCAAAGGAAAACCATGATCTGTACGAGAGTTACTACAATTCTAACAAGTCCAACTTGAAGTTATACGCCAGATTGTCTTCATCTCATATGCATTCGATGATATTCTGCCCAAGCATCTTAATTTTTTAATGGTAACCAATTTTTTTTCCGAGATTACTCATATAGGTTCATTATTATAAACGAGGCATAGCCTCATTCAATTGAATTGCAAAATCTGTTACATGTCTAAAAGCTGAACATCACTTTTCTTGGCATTTTATACAGGGTCTTGTGGACTCAGACACTTTACCACTTAATGATTCCTGTAAAATACTTCAACAACACAACATCCTGAAGATAATTATGAAGTAACTTACCCGTAAAACTCTTGATGTGATCCGTCAGTTCATTCTCTGATTTAAGATGGAGAAGATTAATGAAGTCGAGGGTTGAGTTGATTTGCAGGTGAATTTATGAGCTAGTTTGGTGTTGGCTTTACAAAGAAATAGTATGAGAAACGACAGTTCTGATGGTTATGTTATCGATTTAGGTGAAGAGATGGTAATGTTGTTGTTGATTTGGGATGGAAAATATGATGAGGACTTCGACAAGATGTGGTTGTTGTGATGGTGTTTGTGCTCGATTGATTCAGATGGATTATGATTGATAGAAGAATAGGTGGAATGGGTATTAAGTAGGAATGATGATGGTACTGTTATGCTATGAAGTTGGTGGAAGAATAAGAAGGGAATCTGGTGCTGGTTAAGGTTCCGAGGATATGGTGCCGTAGAATTGGTTGAGAAAATTCAGAAGTGTGGATGATTGGGTTGCTGCTGAACTGAAGTGCAGGGAAATTGTGGAGTTGCTGCTATGAGATAGATGGAGGATATGAAGAACAAGGAAATGGTGATTATGGTAGAGCTTTAATGGGATTAGATGTTGGATGGTTCTGGAGAAAATAATGTTTGAGTTAAGAAGATAAAATGGGGTTGCAGTTGGGAGCAGGAATTGCAGGCATGTTGCTATTTATAGGTAGTGAGCATTTTTAGGTGTTGAGATTTAGGGTCTTGAAGTTTAAACTTGGGTAGGAAAGAACAAGGTAACATTGTTGTAACTTATTTTATGATTTACTGACATGTTCTTTCTTGTTTTATTATGATTGTCTTATTAAATTTTAGTATTATAGACTTTGTGCATTTCAAGCACTTGTGGTTCAAGGCTTCATCATTGTTGCTTTCTGCAAGAATTACAAATGCTCTCTTTTGGTCTAATACATCATAGTCTAATAGACGTGTGAGTGGTGAACGATAAAGTGTGAACATAATTTTATATGAAGTTCAGATTAGGAGTTCTTCGCGGATCGGTAATTTGGGATTATGTAGCAGGATAAGGTACTGAGGCAGCAGCTTCGAGAGAGTGAACATAAACTGGAGTTATAAGTATGACCAATAGATGATGCCAAAGATAGAGGTACTCAACTTCAATCAGAGGTCACTTAGGAACTTATTGAGCTGCCACTTTTGAACCCTGAACTTCGTTAGGGGTCGTATCAAGACACCCAAGGTAATGTGCTCTATATTGCATTTTTTGTATGTTTTGTTTCGCTTTTTACCCCAATTATGAAGGATTGCAATCTAAATGTTTTGAATCTTGATATGCAGGGTGTTCTTCTCTATGGGCCACCTGGAATAGATGCCAAATTTAAGGTTTGCATTTTTTTCATTTCATCTTATAACGCATCCGAAATTTTATGTTTTCCTTCGATTAAATAGAGTCGACGTCCTAGATGATTGACATCCAGTATTTTGCTGCAGCTTGTAAGGAAGGAATACCTGAGGGGTAGACAACTTTGTAAGTTTATAGATGATGATGCTCTGCTGCAAGTTTGGAGCAGCAAGGTTGGAGAACAATGCACTCATTAGGTCCCTTAGAAGCTGCAAGTTTTTTAAGTTTCTATGTAGTAGTGATTTAAGTTAGAAGAATTTGTGAGCGTAGTAAGTTTTTATGTATTCACTTAGTTTTTGATACTTAACAAAAAAAAAAATTGGTACTTAGAAAAATGTATATTCTTCTTTGATATGAATGTGATATGATTGATTGAATGTGATATAAATTGTTGAATGTGGATGATGGATGGATGAATGATGTAGTGGTTATTTGGAATTCCGACATAATTTCCGGCTGAAAATGAGCTGCCAGTCAATGTTGTCCTGGTCAAAATTGGTCATTATTGACTAGTCCTGACAAGGTGAATGTTGACTGGCAGTAATTTTTTTGTTGTTGCAAAAATATTCGTAACGGCTGTGGCCTGCTACGAAGTTTTGTTACAAATACATTCATAACGGCTGGCACCTATTACGAATCGCCATGTAGTAACGGCTGAGCGCCGTTATAAACGTCGTTGGAAATCCAAATTCGTAAAGGCTAGTGGGCCGTTACAAAACATTTGTATTACTTTTTGCAACAACGAAGAACCGTTACAATGCCTTTTCGTAAGATGCAAAACCGTTACTACTAGCAAAAACTGGTGTAGTGTTCATCCACATCAATCAGTATGATGTAAGATGCTATTAGTCTCATAAAAATTCAAATTAGGACCACCGACAATACAAATACTATTAAGTTCATTACAATAGATGCAAACAACTTTCATCCGATATAGATAACCATAAAGTCAGTATAACAACACACCAATTTCGGTAGTGTTAGGTACTTCAAGTATATAAGTACTCAAATTAGTTTGTACAAAAATAAAAGAAAAACAACCCGGTTACATCCGATTAAAATCAACCAATTCAACAAATTAATCATATACAATTTTGAAAATACAGATAGGGTTTCGAAATTTATAAGTTCTAGAAGACATTTTCTGGAATTAATCGATTGAAACCTTAAAAATATTGCATGTTGTAGTTGGTATTGATGTTTGTAGTCGGTGGACAAACCAATTTCAATTTCAATACTGATGATGATTTTATTATTGATCGTGCAGACGGAAAGATGAGGATACTGAATTTGTGATGTTACTGATGGGGAAAGATGATAATACTGACAGTGGACAAAGACGATGATGTCGTTGATGGTGGAGAAACCAATTTCAACGATGAAGGAAGATGATAGTGGTGGAGAAAGAGAACGGCGGTGGAGAAAGGTAAGATTTCTTTTGGAATGATGAAGAGAAAAGAATATCGATGTCTTCTAGGTATTGAGAAAATATATTAAAGGGTTGTTATGTTAGTTTCAGATTAAAATATCTCCCGTTCATTTGACCCATTTGAAAAGTTTACTCGCCCATCAGAACCGGTAATTGTATTTTTCTGGTAAATGATCCATTTTCATGGAAACCATGTTTTGTTAGAGATTTAGTATGAGAATGACGGTAGTAACACAACTGTTATTAATCATTCTGCGGTAATTGTAAGTAACCAACTGCCTCCCATTTGTGATATATCACTCGACTTGTTGTTCTTTTCCTACAGGTTCCTTTTATGCTTCTTGATATTGGTCGATCATTAAGTTCAGGTTAACAGTTTGTTAATATGGAGGATCTGAAACATCCTCCACATATCTTAATAGTTTTTCATAAGATACGACCAGTTTAGGCTTCCCCTTCCACTTTCCTCCAAACAGTTTTATGCCACCCATACCATGTAAACAGAAATGGTTCCTTCGCTTACACAGTTGATTGATTGCAATTGGAAAGAATTTGGAGTCGTAGGAATTGTACATACACATCCACTTGGTATACGTTTCTTTGTTTTGGATGGTCGGTGTGTTGGAGAAGAAAAGTTTCTGTCAATATATAGGAAAGCAGATTAGTGCAGTAGGTGTTTGTTGCTTTGGAGTTCCACGAATCAAATCATCACAATACCTACCATATTTCTTGTAAGAAATTCTAAAAAGTAAACGTTTTGTTTGGTGAATATATTACGGAAAATGGGTCATTTGTCCAAATATTTTTAAATTACGGTTCAAATGGATGACTAAAAAATAGTTTGGGTGAAATGGCCAAAAAAAAAAATAGCAAGGATGAAACTGGATACATTCTCTATAAATTAAAAATAAGAAAAAATATTTGAAAATGGGCACGATGAAACTGGTTACATCCTGCCTATTTTTACATTTTTGTCCATTTAAACAGTATCAAAATCTAACTGTCCATTTCACCCAGGAATTGTTGATTTTGATCTTTTTAACCAATTTTGTGAATAGATTAAAATTTTGTTGGAATTACTTATATGCATGTTTTCTCTATGTTCAAAACTGAGTTGACTAAGTATCAACTGTGGAGGATCCGACCTATATGAAAACTTGCTTATTTTGGTGTGGACTTGCTATAGGATCACTTTCGATTGGCCTACGAGGTTAGTCACATGCTTTAGCAAATATGTTGATTGTTTGATTGATTATAGTAACAAATTGGTACATATTTGATAAGCTTTACTTGAATGGAGGTGAGGGCATAAGCTTCTATCTACCTCTTCTATTCAATTCTGTGTGATTATTCTCTTTCGTTATATATAATAGGCATACATAAAATCTAATACAAAAGCATGTGGAACACTCATGTCCACTTAGTAACTTACTACTTAGTCTTACACCCCTATTACACTTTAAACATTACATTAACTAACAATCTCCTCCAGACTTGGTATCCTAAAAGTTTATCTCACATCCCAAAAATAAATAAAAATGAACTATTGACTAATGGAAATCATGTCTCAAATGAAATTTCCAATATTTTTTTTAATTAAATATAAGGTATTCTTATGCGTGAATTAGAACCTTTAAACATAAAGGGAATAATCGTTTCAATGCTTCCAAATAGATGGATTTTCCCACAGAGATGGATCCTCTATAACAGAGAAACGTCCTGCCAAATAGAAGGTTGTACTTCAACTAGGGGTCCATTTTGATTTTCATTCGGAACATGGGAAGTTGTAGGAACCTAAGGAGGCGGATTGTCTGGGGACACTTGCTGAATGATATCGTCAAATTCCTTGACAAACACTTTGTTCACTGTACGTTTATGATTTGTCTCAGTGCGGTAGACCTGTTTTTGTATAGAGATGTGTAGTCGATATCCGTGGGGGATATAATACTTTTAGTTAATGGGATCTAAAGGATATTTCCTTCCTGTTAAAAGAATGGAGACACTAGAGATTTGATGCAGTTCAGGCAGCAAACAACTTCTTTAAATATGAGTGATAGAGCACAAGTGTCTATATTGAGCAGACCCGAAACAATTTTTGGGGATCCAACTTCTTCAAGCTACATCCAGAAAGCAATTGCCTTCATGTAGAGAAATATATCTTGGTGCAATTTATCTTGGTGTAATTCAATGAGTAGTCGTTTGAATAAACAACAATCTATGTCATGAAATGATTTGAGTAATTTGTGGATTGATAGTGCAGAATCTGGAGGTGGTATGGCAGACGTATTCATTTTTTTTTCTTGTATAATTCTTTAGAAAAACCAATTCTATGTTGTTGTAGTGAAGGTGGTGACACATTTTTGTATTTGAATTGTCCTCAATGTATTATTAGAACCCGATTTTTGTACTAATATTATGTTCTTATGTATTTTTAGGTATTTTCGGAAATAAACATTTCTGGAGAAATTGGCTCGAAAAAAGTGTTAAAGACACCCCAGAGAATTACTAAAGGCACCCTCAGTTTGGATAAGGGCACCCCAGGACATCCCATTCGTTAACGGCACACCACTTCTGGATAAGGGCACTTAATTATTTATTTTTTTGAATATCCAGTTTTGGCGGGAAATTTGGTTCTTCTTTATCAGAAATTAGGGTTCGTATTTTGGAGGAGATTTAAGGAGACTCATTGGCTGAAATTGCATGGGAACGTCTGTTTAAGCTTAACAGGCATGGTATGATCGATGATTTGGGTTATAATTGGATGGAGATTTAGATTAACGAGTGACGTTTTTTTCTTTTGGAAAACCCGATCATTCCGATTTGGAGGATTTTTAGGAAGAATCAAATGATACTATCGATCGGATTGGGCCTGTTGCAGCTAAACAGGACTGGTAAGTCCATCATAATCGAGGAAATTGAGATGCAACATGAACTTAAAGTCAAACAGGGGAGTACGTGTGCAGATGAGATAATCACGGGATTTCAGCGTGTTTAGACGTGTGTTGCTCGTGTTTGGAAAGAGCTTAGTCGCTGCAGAAACGTGAAGGAGTTAAAATAAGGAAGATTCAACACTAATTGACAGCGTTAAAAGGCGGGCAAGCAAAGAAATATTCCTAGAATATCTTTCTTTACTGCCCGAGTTATGAAGATTTTTTTGGAGTAATGTAGAGATATTTGATGGCCTGTGTAGTATAAATATAGTACGGGAGTGTTAGAGAGAGATACGGAGAGTTTGGGGAGAAGTTAGAACATCACAGAACCAGAAAACTTGAGTTGTAGAGGAGAATAGTTTGTTGCTGGTGAAGAAGATACGAAGAACATAAGACGCTACCTAACTGTTGTTTATCTACAGTGACAACGACAAATACAGAAGGGTCGTAGTGACACTACGCTTTTGTCGTTCTTTGTAACACTGATTTGCAACAATTATAATAGTTACAAATATCCTATTTTAATCATTCCCACACTTTCATCATTTGTAAACCATTTTTGAGGATAAATGAAATCAACTTTCGAGCGTGTTTCCATCATGATGAGAGGCTAAATACCCTGTGACTGAGGCAACGGGGGAAACTATTCATTCACGCTTGATTGGTATTTTCTTTTACAATTTCTTTAATTAATTATTTTGTTTAATTCACTAGGATAAACATAAAGATAAAATTGGTTTTTTTAATTAATTGTGAATCAATTCGATGTGTTATGCTTAGAATCAATTCTTTGATAATTCATGTTTAGGGATTACAATTTAATGTGTGGACACCTTATAGATTAATAGTGAATTAATAAGAAAAAGCGCTTAATAATAATTTCCGAAATATCATGGTAAACCAATCAACTAGAAGGAATAGTGGACTCCAGAGCCTTGGTCTATTTTAAATCTTGAAATCACTTTTTATTTTGAGTTTGCTATATTTTAAGTTTCAAAATTAAGTGTAAAATCTACTTTCACAAGTATTGAACGAATCATCTTACTACAACATTATTGAAAAACGATTAATTTTTGGCGCCGCCGACGCAGAATTGTCTTAAGGCTAGAATTTTTAGATTTCTTTTTTTTGAGGTAAAAACTTTATTAGTCATCATCAACATAAAGGAGTTTACAAGCATTGGATGGAAGCCTGACAACAAGCTGGACTCCAATCCCTTTTTGGATAACAACACCTAACCTATGAAAAAGGAAATCTCCAACAGTAACATTCGCATCATGGCTAGAAATATAATTCCGAAACCTTTTCAGGAGCTCCAAAGTGTCACTTCCTAACCCTCCCAAGTTAGAAAGGGCAAGAAAACCAAACCCCAGCCTCTGACTCGTACATTTCTCAAGGTACTTGGCCTTTTTTTGTAACGACCGCATTATCAATTGCCCGACCAAGAACAAAATTACGCTCCCAATCACCCGTGAAGGGGGACATACCCGTAACATCCAAGCACATATCGTGGCCATTGTCCAAACCATACACAAAAATATCTGCAGGTCGCAAGGCCGCCCCATTGTCTGCAACGAGCCCCAAATCCACTTCCTTTCGGGCTGAAACGCCAGCTCGATAAAAAATGTCCGCAAAGGTGTCACGCACAAGATCATGCCTGTATTTGAGACCAACCCCTTTATTGCAGTGTAAGGCGTGATCCCCAAAGATATCCATACCTTTACCTGATCGCTGTCGTATGCGTCAAAAATAAATTACTTTATCACTACTAAAAATATATAATATAGCAAGGGCATGAAAGGATCGTTCCCACAGAGAGGACTAGGTTGTCGTTTGTTTCGATTTCTTATATAAACAAGGGGGGATTTTTTATGTATTTAAAATAAAATAAAGCAAAGCAAACAAGCAAATCAAGATGTAAAGATATTGGTTAAGGATTTCGTTTTCATTCACAAACATGTTCTTGTCGTAATATTTAGAATTGATATTTAATCTCTCATTACCAAAATCCCTAGGATACCTAATCGAAAGAATATACTGAAATTTCCTGATTTCATCACACATACATGTAAAATGATGCAAATATGAATTCTACCAAAAGAATAACCTAATGCCTTGCACCAATCAAGTTAAATTCCCATGAAGCATTAAGATTCATGAAATTAGGCTAATCAATGCAATTGAAATACATTGCGCAAACAATTCGAACAAAGGTCATGGTTCACATATGATTACAAGGATGTATCACTACAAGCTATAACCATATTTATGCTACTTGTGTTCAAGGATTATCGCTCGATGAAAAATCCTAAACTAGATATAGATGTGATTACAAGTTCCACCAATTTGCAACTTGACAAAACAAACGATCAATCATGTTGTAATATGTCAATCATAAAACTATATTTTCAGAAAATAATGAACGATAAATATGAAACAAAACTAATATATTCGATCAAAAAACCATGTTATGTGAAATCCAACGAATCCATAACCAAAAGAAAATTAAGTACTTATGCTCATGGAGTTCATAACAAGAAGGAATAGAAAAGCCATCGTGTTTCTAAACCCTAGGCAGAAGTAAAATCAAAGATATGATCGTAATCCGGGTGTTTTCTTTTTATCCACCTCTTCATCACACCCAAACTGGTCGTGAGAAATAGTTGCTGAAGTATCAAGTGGGTCAAAATAAAACTGAACAGGCCCAGCCCATTCATTATCAATGGCTTGTCAGTCGGCTGGAACTGACAGCATGTCTCTTTCAACTGACAACAATCACGGCCATCTCTGTACTTATTCAATTGTTTATCTACATCTGAATCTCAGACCACTTCTCCACCTGAACTGCATCCACACTGCTGTATCACTGCATTCCTGCGACTTCAGCTGCAATTTTAGTTCCTTTCTAACTTGTAACAGACCATATCCGCAGCACCTGCATTTTCGCACAACACACACACACAGTCCATAGAACATGAACTCAATTCAAACACCAATTGTAGCTTCTCTTGTAATATTATTCACCAGCTTCACAAGCTTATTCTGCAATTTCCAACCATTGTGTATCACCGAATCAACTTCATTCTCCGTAATTACAAATGCCACTTCAAACTAAGCCATCTCCTTCACTGCTTTAGCAACAACTACACTGTCATACTGATCCAAGACTCATTCTTCCTAGCATCTCAGCATCATCAGCTTCTGCTTGCAATTAGCAGAGTCAACTTCCATAACCAGCAAACCTGGCGCATCATCCAACCTTGCAGTAACCACCTGCAGTTCCAGATTAAGCTCTAGCTGCACTTCAGTCTACCATTTCAGTTCATGCCTGCACTATTAACACAGACCCAATAGAAACACAAGCTTCTTAACCTGCACTTCCATAACCTCCACCTCTCCTGGCAAGCATCTCCTTCTCAGGCTAGGCCAACAACCAATTTCTCAACAAAAATCGAACCAGCATCATATTACAGCTTCACCTGCAATCACCAAGACCATCCCCGTCCTAAACATACATCTAATTCATCACTTGAGCAACATCAATTTCAACCTCTCAGCCAACTGCTATTGTATCTCTAAGTCTTCCCAATCTTTTTGAACAGATGTTGGGGTCATAACTCAAATCGAGTAAAACCCGTCTTCAATTCCATAAACCCATCTTTTAAATATTCTTCTTCTCGGCTTCAATTGCTTCCTTGAAATCAAATCTAGTATAAACCCTAACCTGCAACTCAGTTCATCATCTCAAACCCTTGTAACATCCATGGCACGTCTCTAAATAGAGTAAAATGCAGATTCGACCAAAACCCAACTCAATTCCACCATCAATTGCTTGTATTTCATCACCAGTTCCATCTTCTGATTCCTTTTCCGCTTAACAGATCCCCTTTCTTCATCCATGTTCTTCCTCGTTTTCTCGAATTAACTGCATCAACATCATTTCTCCTTAAAACAAAATCGAATCCACAACCAATCTTCCTGGATTTTTCTCTTTGATGGCAGAAACCCTAAATTCCCCGTCTGAATAGAACTCGAACTCCATTTCCTGCTCATCAATGGAAATACCAACAGAACCAAAACCCCTCTCAATCTCTTCAATTTCTTCATTTAATGGCTGCAGTTCTTCCTTAATTTCTTCTTAAGAGAACATCACCTTTTTCTGAACCGATTAAACTATCAACTTCATTAACTGCTTAACTCAAAACCCCTTAGATTTCTATGAGTTTCTCTGACGATCTCCGTGACCGCATTCTCTCCGTTTCAGGTAGAGAGGAATAAATGTAAATGATTAGAGAAATTCTTCTCTGATTTTTAGGTCTTCTGTAGGAGAATAAAAGTGGATATAGCCTCCCAGGGATAGTAAATAAGGGATGTCCAGATGACTCTAGGCACCCAAAGAATTGATACGAGCCGCCATAGGATGACGACTCCTTTTCCTCCCTTGATTCTTCCCTCCTTGATCCAAATGAACGCTCTTTTCTTCTCTTGAATTCTTTCACCAACAATAATCGTCTTTTACTTCTCAAATCCACTTCTTCTCTTCAATTTCTTTTCATCACTAAAGCTGTCATGCTTTTCAGATAATATTTGCATCACAAAAGCCGACATACTTTTCAGATAGAGATGAAGAAATAAAAGCAAATAATGAGAAATAATCCGCGTCCAACACTTTTACCCTTTTAAACGACGTTTCTTCTTCTTTTGTTCCAAATGACTCCAAAGTACCTAAACACTCAAAAGAAAACATAAGATACATATTTTACAAGAAAACGTAGCAAATAAAGCATAAACAATAGATAAATATTAAGGTGTTTTAGAGACCTATCAAATTCCCCCACACTTAGACTTTGTTAGTCCTCGAGAAAATCAAACAAAATAATTCTAAAACATACATACAACTCCGTGTCATCGAGGCTACGGTTACTCTTAGCATAAATAACAAGCCTTTGAACCCCTAGGTGTCCCTAGTGAACGAGTTTTAGTCTCGTGAAGGTTTACAAGAGGTCTACCTACAAAACCTATATTTCCAACTCCATCTACCTGTGACAAATCTATGAACAAATCCAAAATGGCTACATGAGGAAGTACCCTGATGCAAATTCAACTCATATATAAGTAAACAAAGTTGTACTCTGAAAGTCGAACAAACCACAATACTCGGAATCTAGCCAACCACAACCACATATGAATAGATTAAGAAGATGGATATAGAGATAAATGTTTGCGAATGTTGACTAAGTGAACGGTGTGTCCCATATCTGTCTGAAGGTCACCGCCAAGATGAACCTATGAATCCTATTGGATTGAGATACTTGTATGAATTCTAGCATCAACATTATTGGCATATACAAGGGAACCAACGGTCGACAAATCTTAATTCTATATCAACTCAACTGGCATATACAAGGGAACCAATGATCGATTTTATTGAACAATAATAACAATAATTTTTTCTTTTCTTTTCTTTTTATTTTTTCACTTTTTTGTTCTTTTTTCTTTTTTGATTTTTCGAATTGACAACATGATTAAATCTTTTGGATCCAAGCGCATGCTGCTTGTCAGTGGATTACATGGTAATTCCCGTGGATCCTGCATTCCACGCTTGCTTAGGAAACAGAGATAGGGAGAACACACATATTACTATCCAAGTGTCATATTTTTATTTTTATTTCTTTTGTAAATACACCGGTTGGTCTAATTGGTTTTTTTTTTTTTTTTAGTAACTCAAGCACTCTATTTCATCCTAGAAGTAATAACAATTCGATGTTAGTGACCCACCAAATCACTTAGATAAACAAAAAGTTTGCAAAAATAAAAACAGAAGGTGATATGGTGACATTCCAAGACATGGTAACAACTATCATTTATTTCTAACACCTGAGCTCCGTCCGTTCTTTTAGTTAATGGGTTCCTCAACTCCTGCAGCCAAGATGGTTCCATCCATTTAGATTGATAGTGTCATCCTAAAGGCACATCTTTCTAGGTTTCAGGGTGTATAAAGTAAATTTTTTTTCCTATTTTTATAGTTAGTTTTTTTTTGTTCTAACTAAAGGCATCAAACTCTAAAAACATATAAATGCTCCTCCACACTTAAACTTTACATTATCCTCAATATAAAATTTAGTCATTCAAAGTAAAGTTCAAGGTGGGAAATTCCGCAAATGATATGCAAAAACAAAGATAAAATGCTTAAAAATAAAAAGATAAAGATACAAAACCGGTGGGTTTGCCTCCCATTTAACGCTTGGTTTAAAGTCGTCAGCCCGACTTTCAAGACGAATTCCCCGTACAACAATAATCTGAAAAGTTGGGGATCCACCCATAGTACCTGTTTTGCAAACACTAGCTTCACACAAATATTAGTAATATAAAATAGAAACGAAGCTATTGACCGATAAAATTTTCCCCCACACTTATTCTTGGCCACACTTGGAAGTTTATAAAGAACATAGAATTCGGGAACCTCCACGGTTTCTTGTTCCAAAACTTGCAACGTATGAGAATCAAATGTTTCTAATGGAGGATATCGGAAAACAAAGTCATTCAACAATATTTCCGAAGAACATACATTCAATCCAATAAGAGTTAAAGGAGAAGAAATAATATGTAAAGGGTTAGACAAACCTTGCAACTTTTGTATTATGATATCCTCTTGCACATCGTGGTCCTCTATCAAAACTTGCAACAATTCTTCCTTCGTCTTTGCCTCAACCAAAGTCTCAACATCAACATTATCATTACAATCATGTGCAAGCTCAATTAGGTCTTCCACAACATTAGTCATAACGGTCACATTCTCAACACACTCATCTTCGTCTTCATTTTCATACTCACCGAAATTAGAATCATCGTCAGTTTCCCAACCTATATCACGACGTCGTTTAAGTTCCATATGAATGGTCCTACTAATTTCCGCGACAAGCTCTTCCGAGGCTCCACCATCTTCCAACTTGTAAAATTTTTGTGCAAGTTTCCTGACGTTCACACGCTTACCACCATTGGCTACAATAGGTTCTCTTTCCCGCGACTCTTCCCTTTGAATGGGTGAATGATCATAATTACGATCCGGAGTCGGATAATAAAAAGTGTTGCAGGAATTAACTTGTGTGGCGTTCTCTCTATCACAGTCAATTTGGTCTAGTCTTTGTTGCATGTCTTGCAATCCATTCATAATCTGCATATAACTCGAATGAAGCCAATTAGAAGTAGAATTATCCCACCTTGGTGCTTGACTTACATACCCACTACAAAGTTGTTGTTAGTATGTATGAAAATCACCGTAAGGTTGTCTAGGATATGCATCATAGCCAATAAATTGGTTTTTATTGTATCCCATAGATGGTGGACAATTGTCATAGTGTTGAGGTTGTTGTAAACCGTATCCATTGTTCCAATATGCTCCTTACATAATAAGTACCTGAAACAATAGTTCTCAAAACTATGTCAAAAACCAGAAAATAAGAAAAATAAAAACAAAACTAATAACAAAAAATAAGAAACCAAAAACAAGTGACAACCTTTACCTCCCCGGCAGCGGCGCCAAAATTTGATCGCTGTCGTATGCGTCAAAAATAAACTACTTTCTCACTACTCAAAATATATAATATAGCAAGGGCAAGAAAGGATCGTTCCCACAGAAAGGACTAGGTTGTCATTTGTTTTAATTTCTTATATAAACAAACGGGGATTTTTTATGTATTTAAAATAAAATAAAGCAAAGCAAACATGCAAATCAAGATGTAAAGATATTTGTTAAGGATTTCGTTTTCATTCACAAACATGTTCTTTATTAATAATTAGAATTGATATTTAATCTCTCATTACCAAAAGCCCTTGGATACCTAATCGAAAGACTATCCCGCAATTTTCTGATTTCATCACACATACATGTAAAACGATGCAAATATGAATTCTACCAAAAGAATAACCTAATTCCTTGCGCTAATCAAGTTAAATTCCCGTGGAGCATTAAGATTCATGAAATTAGTCTAATCAATGCATTTGAAATACATTGCGCAAACAATTCGAACAAAGGTCATGATTCACACATGATTACAAGGATGTATCACTACAAGCTATAATCATATTTGTGCTACTTGTGTTCAAGGATTATCGCTCGATGAAAAATCCTAAACTAGCTATAGATGTGATTACAAGTTCTACCAATTTGCAACTTGACAAAACAAATAATCAATCATGTTGTAATACGTCAATCAAACAACTATATTTTCAGAGAATAATGAACGATAAATATGAGACAAAACTAATATATTCGATCAAAGAACCAGAATAGCCAACAAGTAATCTTGAGCATGTTTGACTCTATTACTCTGCCAAAGAGCTGAATCACGCATCGTCATATCAAACTGGGTGGGTATTTTCTTCTTCGCCGCATAAAAATATTTAATTGCGAAGAAGCTCATAGACTGGGGGGCAATATCATCAATGCACAAAGAAGAATCATTAATACCACATACCTTTTTGTATAAGACTAGGGCATGATCAAAACTGGGTCAGTACCGGATACCTCTGCAAGTCTCAAAATGTTACCCTGCTGAGAACTAGTCTGAAAGAAAGAAGCCAAATAACAATATTGCATCGTGTCCTCCATAGTGTACACCCTCAGTCCTCCATACTTGAGGGGGAGCTTAGACAACCTCTGTTGTAAAAGACCAAAACCCAGACCATCTCCAGTAACCAAAAACCTAAGGAACTGCTTAAGATAATTGTCAACGACCACCTGTGCCTCATCCAAATAATCAGGCTTAGTGGTTCGCATGGTAGAGTACAATCTAGAGACACCAGAGCAGTTCCTCAGAAGAAGCAACTCCCCCTGGGGATCATTTAGTTTCTGTAAAGCATTCATCAAAGCAATAGTATTATTTGCTATCTTAACCACCATATCTCTACAAAACTGAAAGAAGCCAAATAACAATACTGCATCGTGTCCTCCATAGTGTACACCCTCAGTCCTCCATACTTTAGGGGGAGCTTAGACAACCTCCGTTTTAAAAGACCAAAACCCAGACCATATGCAGTAACCAACAACCTAAGGAACTTCTTAAGATAATTGTCAACGACCACCTGTGCCTCATCCAAATACTCAGGCTTAGTGGTTCGCATGGTAGAGTACAATCTAGAGACACCAGAGCAGTTCCTCAGCAGAAGCAACTCCCCCTTGGGATCATTCAGTTTCTGTAAAGCATTCATAAAAGCAATAGTCATATTTGCTCTCTTAACCACCATATATCTACAAAACTGAGGATCCAAGCTAACAGGCCCACCCAATAACTTAACACCGACAGAAGACCTGCGTATTTCAGAAGGAAAAACCACCTCAGCCAATCCTCTGCTATCAACTGAAGGCCAAAATATCTCTGTTTTAGATACATTGAGGTGTAATCCCAAAGAAGCACCATCCTGCTGAATGATGTCCAATGATATGGAAACCATCAATGTGTCTCCAACTATGGTGGCATCATCTAAATACCAAGACTGAAGATCCAAGGAGCAACGTTCTGCAATTTTGCGAATAAGGGGGTATAAATTCATGGAAAATAACATGGGCCCGGGCGGATCACCCTGTTGTACACCCTGCGCTGACAAAAGCTTCTTATCCATATAATAAAGTCTAGCAGGGGATGCGTAGCAGAAATCTACCCATTTAAAGATAGAAGAACAATGCTGTCAAACCTCGTTAATCATAGCAGAATGACTCACCAGGTTAAAAAAATTAGAGAAATCTACCAGGAGCATAGATGTCTAACCTCGTTTTTTTTTTTTTGCGCTGTTGCCGGGGAAATTACGCTCTCGGTGGACCGGTCCTTTTGTGTTCCATACTTTTTTTTTCTCATGGAGTTGTTGAGATCGAGACACCGGGTGGTAGCCATTGATTCTCCTTGAATCTCCTGCAAAATACGAACCCTAATTTCTGATAAAGAAGAACCAAATTTCCCGCCAAAACTGGAAATTCAAACAAAGAGGATGAAGTGTCCTTATCCAGAAGTGGTGTGCCGTTAATAGACGGGGTGTCATGGGGGTGCCCTTATCCAAACTGAGGGTGTCTTAAGTAATTTTTCGGCGGTTCCTTTAACACTTTTTTCGAGCCAATTTCTCCAGAAATTTTTATTTCCAAAAATACCTAAAAATACATAAGAACACAATATTAGTACAAAAATCGGGTTCTAACAATACAGGCATTGAGGACAATTCAGACACAAAAATGTGTCTATCAAACTACCCCCAAACTTTTTATTTGATAGTCCTCGAGCAAATATAATCTATAAAATAAAATCATAGCCCACTGTAGCAGGCATCGCGATTGCAGTTAGCATGTGCAACAAGCCTTTGAACCCCTAGGTGGCCCCAGTGGATGAGTTATAGTCTAGGGAGGGTTTATAAGAGGTGTATCCACAAAACCTTAACTTTTAATTGGTCACAAGTATCCAAAGATCTATTAGGACATACATATTCTCAACCTATCGCCAAGTAACTAGAATGCCAGAGAAATTAAAGGTATCCGCTCTATAGCTGAACGAATAAAAGGGGAGACAGATCCGCTATACTGCTAGATAAAGAGATATCCGATACACAGCTAGATAAACATTATGAGATGCATCCGCTTTACAGCTGGATAAGATTAGGATAGAGATAAAGATGAGAGGGACATATTTTGCACAGCTGGATAAATTATGTGTGATGATATGAACCAGTGTTAGAAAGATCTTGTGCCAGATGGAAAACAGACTAACAAAACAACCAATATGCATTTCTCTTCGACTCTCTCATAGTGCTCAGTAGAAACAACGTCTTCTTCGGCTTCAACTGTTGATGATAAACTCTTGAACCTCGTAGAACATTTACAATTAACTCTCCTCCTCAATTTCTTGCTTGAAACTTCCTTATAAATTTCTACTTCCCTATGGCCTTATTGAACAAAATTTAAATGTAAACAATTTTCTCTTTTTTTTTTCAATTTTTTTTTTTCATTTTTTTCAAACACAATAATTACAAGACTATATTTACATGGCCATGAAAGAAGAACTTTAGCACTTGGATCTTCGCAACTCGTAGTGTCTTGGTATCATGAACTTCAACAACTCACATCGTTTGATTTTCTTTACTCTTATACCTTCTTGTAACCAAGTCTTAAACTTTGATTTTGACTTAAACGTCTTCAACTTTCTTCATATATTTTGATGTCGCTCCGCTTGTTGATGATGATAAATTTCTACTGAGAGAGAGTCGTAATCCAGTAACTAAGACCACAATGTGAGTTTGTTTGTCTTTCTGGCATTTATGGTTAGGTGGGTAATAGGATTTAGTTGTTCACCATTCTTATATAGTGTATGAGTTTTTGTACATTCATTATGTAATGAATGTATTATAACAAGCACATTCAAACAGTATTGTAAGGACCCTCAAGTTCGTCAACGCTATCAGACTAGTCAAGAGACGTCTTAACAGATAATAACTCGATTAATTTGAAATGAACGTTAATTAATAGGAATTAATCTAAAAATGAACCAGATACAAAACTAGTATCATTATATAGGTCTCGAAAATTTATGCGGAGTAGACTAGTCGAACGCGTCATTTGGATATCAGATGAAGAAGATATTAGTAGATTGATTTGAAGGGTAGAATCGTCATTTTATCAAAGCACCGGGTGGATGCCTTATCTGTACGTCACGTGTCCTAATAATATTTCCCTGGTATTATCTAAAGTGAAAACTACAGGAGACTCGTTCTCCCTGATGTTTCTACTGTGAAACCCACGCTTCCAAAACTACAGGCGCGCACCCAAATTCTGGAAGAAAATTATTCTCAAACCCAAAATATATAAAATTCTGTTTCTGTCTTTTTTTTTCTTTTTCTTCTTCTTCTTTTTTTTTTCTTCTTCTTCTTCTTCTCCACTATACCTAGATCTCAGAAAAAGGGAGAGATTCGATTGATTTCGAGAACAAATTCATGCCTAAATTCGATTGATCTCAACAGCAACACCAAATCGTCTTCTTCTTCGAATTAACGACGAACACTCTTACTACCGATTCTCTTCATTACAATTTAAATTCACTACTATTATTAATGGTAGCAGCAAAAATCCTTAAATGGGTTTGTAGAACACGGTTTGGTCATCATAGATTTATGATCAAAACTTGTTTTCAATGAAGATTTTGAAATGAATTTCATATTTTTATGAAACTCTCAGCCGTGAATTTAGTTGGAGTAAGCAATACTGGATGAGTTATGAAGAAGGTTTAATTGCAGATGATGGTGTAAATACATGAAAGAAGGTGATGGTGTAAATACATGACTTTGACCAAGAGCCCCCGAATAACTGAAAGATAATGGTTTGCGTGGGAGTTAATGAAACATGAAAGAAGATGATGATGTGGTTATGACTGCATAACATGTCATTCAGTCGAGAAACTGTCTGCATACCATGTTATGCATTCGTGAAAATGGATTCATAACCTGTTATGCATCTACAAAATTTGTTGCATAACTTGTTATGCAGTCCAGAAAACCTGCATAACCTGTTATGCAGGTTTAATTGCAGATGATGGTGTAAATACATGAAAGAAGATGATGGTGTAAATACATGATTTTGACCAAGAGCCCCTGAATAACTGAAAGATAATGGTTCGCGTGGGAGTTAATGAAACATGAAAGAAGATGATGATGTGGTTATGACTGCATAACATGCCATTCAGTTGAGAAACCGTCTGCATAACATGTTATGCATTCGTGAAAATGGATGCATAACCTGTTATGCATCTACAAAATTTGTTGCATAACCTGTTATGCATCTACAAAATTTGTTGCATAACCTGTTATGCATCTACAAAATTTGTTGCATAACTTGTTATGCAATCCAGAAAACCTGCATAACCTGTTATGCGTCTGGAAATATGGCTACATAATGCATTATGTATCGAGAAAATAGATGCATAACCTGATATGCATCCGTAAATATGGATGCATACTGCATTATGCATCAATTTTTTATATGTACGGCTAAAATCAACCAAAATAATGGTTACATAACTTGTTATAGAAGCATAACTTGTTATGCAGTCGAAAAAATGGTTGCATAATTCGTTATGCATCTGCAGAATGTGTTATGCATCGTTTTTGATGACTGCATAATGGTTAAGTATCAAGTTTTCAAAAAATTTCCCTAAAATGAGGATCACCTCCGATTTTTTCGTTAAAAACAAAAATTTGATATTCTTGTTTGTACTCGTTGCGTAGCTTTTTAAAAAAGATTTCCAACGATATAAAATTTGTAAAATTCTAAGACGCGAATTTTTAGATATGTTATGTCCAAGTTGCGCTGCCAATTATACCCCTGAAAAAGATAGTATGCATAACGAGTTATGCCTGAAAAGATAGTATGCATAACCAGTTATATATTGATTCATATAATAATTTCATATAGTTATGGATGTCACGGTATACAAAATTAATTGTGGGCCTGAGAACGAGAATATTATTTTTTTTGGGTCTCCCACTTATTTCCCCTTATGTAAATCCCGGTCGAAGATGAGACCATATCTCTTTCTTTCTATTTTCTTTTCTCTTCTTATTTTTCTCGTAGTCTCTGTTCTTCTTCTTCTTTTTCTTCTCTTCTTTATGTTCTTCCTCAGAGAGATTTACGAGCTGTGAGTGAGGATTGATTAAAGAAACTCAGTAATGAAAATTTATAGATGATGGAAGAAGAAGATTAAAAGAAAGATTTATAGTTGTTGTTGAAGAAGATTAAAAGAAAGATGAATCAGAGAGAAACAGAACTAGGGTTTTTGGTAAGACTTTCAGTTCGAAGTAAATTAGTTGGGTTACAAAGTTTCTAGTAGATGATGGACGAATGGGTTACTGTTTATTTGATGTTCTGAAGCTTTAAGAGATGAATTTAGAGCAATGGTTTGATGAAGAATCATGGGTAGATGTATAATTGAAGCTCTGAAATCATTTCTGAATATGAATCAAAAAACCAAGCAAGGTTTCTCAGGGAAATGAATTAAAGTTCATGTATGAAAGGAATTCAAGATTGGGTTTGGCTGATTGAGGAAAGGTTGGTGTTTAATTGATGAATTGTTCTGAAGTTGAATTGAAAGGAAAATATAATTAGGGTTTATGTTCTTCAAGAAATATGAAGAAGTGTTTCGGCATAATTGTTTTGATGGATTAGCAATTTAGAAGGTGTTATTGTTTGGGTAAGTCTTTAATTACTTAATTTTGGTATTTGGAGTTGAATTGCTAAGATTTGTTAAGTTTATATGTTTGTGTTTTAACTGAAATTGAGGTGATAGAACTGAGATTGATCAATTATGTGTATATGTGTGTGTATGATTGAAATGGAGTTGGTGTTGGTGCTGTGAGAGTTGTGCAGAGATTGAGTTCAGGTTTAGATTGTGTTGAATGGAGTTTAACTTAATGGAATAAATTGAGGTAGAGAACATGGGTGTGTTTAGAGATGAATCTGAATTCATGCAGGTGAAGATTATGAGTGAACTGTTAGTGTTCAGTGTATAGTAATGGAGCTGGATTGGTCATAAGGTGAATGGTGTTAATTGAATGTTGTGCATTTGATCTAGACTCAACTGTCGTTGGTATTGTTGAACTGGTGGAGGCGCAGAGTTATTATAAGCTGAGATGATATTGAGTCATGAGATGCTACAACAGGTTTAATTAGGAATGGAGCTGTAATATGATGAGTTGGATTAGGTGAATGTGCTGGGTAAGATATGGACTGGTGCAGTATGGCTGTGGTGAAGTTATTTTTGAACATGTATGAGTTGATGAAGATGTTGAGTTAGTGAAGTTGAGATTGGATAGTGGTGTAGACAGTGTATGTTTTGAGATGAACTCAGTATGATGTGGGAGCTGAGGGTATTGGAGTTGCAGGTGGTAAGGAAAGTGAAATGGCAGAACTTGCAGAGAAGAGATGAGTTAAGGATGAACTATTGGATGAGTCGCAGTTGAGTTGTACAAGTAAGATGAGATGGAGATACAAGTGATGGTTCTGGAACAAGTTTATGAATTGAGTTAGAGGTGAATAACAGTTGTTGCAGGTGGAAATGTAAACTGTAACGGGAACGAGTTAAGGTTGTCTGCTGAATTAGGATTGAGATAGAGTTGAAGGGTGATTATAGAATTGGGCATAGTGATCCCTGTGAAAGCTTGGAACTGCATTTTTGTAGGTAAACTATTGTTGTATTTGTAATATGATTTTGAAGTTCATTTTAAATGAATGAATAGATTGTCATTGAAATGAAATCTGTAATAGAAGGTTTAGTGATCAACTGATGAAGGTTCTACTGCTAAAACAGAACCATGGCCTTAGGACATTAAGCCTAGTCATATTAACTGACTCAATTTAGTTCGTCTTAGTGATTGAGTTAACTCAGTCTTGACTCGTTTGACCAGAATAGTTAGACATTAACTTTGACTTTGACCTGACTTTGACTCTTTTGACTGACGTTTACTGTTTGTTGACCCTTGACCGTCACTTTGACCGTTGGTTTACTTAGTTGGACTGGGCCTTAGATTAAGGGGTCAGTTTAGTGGACTTGGGCATAGACCTAATATTCATATTTTGAATATTTGGACCCTTGTGGTCCGAATTAACCTTTAGCTTCTTTTACAAAGTTTTGGATATTCACAAGACTTATATAATAGACTATAGAACCAACCTAATTCAATTAATAAACCTTACCTATGCTAAAGATAGATAAATAAAAGATGTAGAACCTTAAATGGGCCTAGAATCATAAGAAAGACTTGTATGATCATGTGTGAGCCTTTTGGCTAGATTCTTAGACTTTTTGTGTGATTAACAGTTAGTCTATATTAACAACGATCGATTCAAAGGATGAACCAGTGGATCGTGGATCTCGAGGTAGGCGTGGATTTTCATCAAAAGAGGTGGGAATTTATATTTAACTCTTTTGTAATTATTATTGTTTTCTTTTACAAAAGTTTATGTTTAACAAATTCATGCATTATCTGATTGTGCATTGTTTTATTTAAATTCCGAAAGTATATAGAATACGCTCCTTCATTTTGGTGTGTAAGGAATTGGTCGACACGAACATTCATGTGTAAGGAATTGGTCGACATCAATGCATAATATTGGATGTGTAAGGAATTGGTCGACATCCAATATATTTCATTGTCAATGTATACAACTGGATGTGTAAGGAATTGGTCGACATCCAATAATACATTGTTTTGTCGAAGGAGTTAGTTCCATATACCATGATTGTTTGTTTCTGTATTTTGGATGCCTTTTAGTGTTTTGAGAAAAACATGATTTGTTAATGGATGTGTAAGGAATTGGTCGACATCTAATAGACTTCATTATCAATGTATAATATGGGATGTATAAGGAATTGGTCGACATCCGATATATTCATTGTTTTTCAAATCATTCCAGTGATTACTTGAAAGTTAAATGTTATTCTTACTGGGCACTCTGTGCTCACCCTTTTCCACTTTCAGTTTTCAGAGACAGTTCAGAGTTGCGCAGCGAAAGCCACAAGTGTTGACTCCGTTAATTAGTTAACTTCTGCTATGTTTATTATGTTGTTTATTGTATCTGTAAACCAATTGACTATTGTGTATGTATCATTTGAGAGAAGTTCATGTATATATATTCTGAGCGGGATTAGTTTTGGGATAAGTTTTGTAGCAGCTTTCTTAATTGAATGTTTAAGTATTTGAATTAGATTCGTAGTGCCTCTTTATTTAGTTAATCTCTTCGATTAGTCAGCTTCTAGTTTAGGGGACGTTACAAGTATTTTACAAAAATATGACACATTTAAGAGACTTAAGAGTGATGACATTTATGTTAATGAGAAGAGTCATCTTAATTGGTACGCGGATTTGAGACTATAATAACACAAAGTAATTAATGTAATCCAAGATGCAAGTTATAGTTAGGTGGGAAATAGGAGGCAAAACTCACCGGTAAACTGATTTCGTATCGTTAATTCCGTTTTGCGAGGAACATCACAGACACTTTAACGAATGTTAAATTCCGTCGTATACTAGTCTCCATATGTTCTTTCTTTAAGGATGATTAGAAATCTTGAACTAATTTTGGTTGAGCCGGTACTGGGTAATATTATCTATATTTTTGAATCCCAATTTTGTGCATTTTTTTTTCGAGAAAACTTAAAATTGATTACTAGGTGCCAAGGAGGCACAAAAAAAAATACAGACACAGCTATTATGGAGAGACCAAAAGTGCCAAATAAATAATCTAATTTGTGCCGAAGTTACATGTAGATCTTTGCTGCCTAATGGTGAACCAAATCAACAAAATACAATCCTTCAAAAACATAGATAGGGAAGTCCCCATTGAAAGATAAGAGACCATGCATATAAAAATATCGCATGACCATTATTAGGCGATGTCAAAACTCTAACGAGTCATTATTGAAGTAAGCAGTGACGTCATTGAGAAGATGTGAGAAGAAAAGGTTGACTTCTCCATTGGCACGCAAATATATCACGCGAAGACTACATAACTAATAGGAGAAAATTAGGATTTTATTAGTTGTTATCCACTTTGTGGTATTAGCTGTCACTCATTATTAGATTTGTCCCGGTTCCGTGACGATGCATTTTCGATTTAGTGCGATATATTTTTGATTTCGTGTGGCAGGTCAAATACATTAAATATATGGAGAAAAAATAAGAAATATGGTAGGCATTCGAATTCCAAATCGATTATGGACTTCCATAAAATTCCAAACACATTGTACGTTGCCAAGTATCCTCACCAAAACGTTCGTTTCACAAAACTCAAAAAAAGCCTATTTCAGCCCATAGAAAATTAGGATCTCCTCACCGATCAATGTGAGAACTTTATTTGTCTAGGCCTTTAAGTCTTTAGATATAAAGTCCTTTATAAGGGGACAAGAGAGCAGTATAAGGGGTTGAGATTTTTTAGTCGAAGTAATTCCTTAGAGACAAAGTGGTGAGAGTTCTAAAATTATGGTTTCCATATAATCTAGTAATTCCTTAGAGAGAAAGTGGTGAGAGTTTTAAAATTAGGGTTTCCATATCATCTTTATTGTAATACTCGATTACCGGATTTCCGGTAGCTACAGAGACGGAAATAATTACATCTTTGATGCAAACAAATCATAGCATGTAAACTCATTAATACTGCGATTATTGCTTAGAACATACATGCTTGTAAAGAAATCATAACTTAGTCTAAGATTCATTCTTTAATTATGCGCCACTTCATTGCTAAGTTTATATATAGAAGCTCATTAATAGATGAATCCTTGCTATTATTATTCCTCAGAGTGCATCCCTATTTGCAACATTAGTGTAGTCTTACCAAATCTGGTATAAGTTAAAATCCATTAGCTTATGTCAGTTTGCATTATCAAGAATACACAATGGACATCCTTCATCTTTCAACTGATGCAATCCCAGTTCAAACCGCGGTAAATGCAAAACATATGAATAGTGGACAAGGGAAGATAAAGCACATGGATGGCTCAGCAAGTAGTTGCATACCAGAAGACATATACATTTTCGAGACTGGTGCTGATGATGAGAAGATGCATCAACGCTAAAGATCTGCTACGATTATGTTTCCTGGATATTAAGTTGCCATTCGTGGTTCATTAAGTTTGGACACAAATGTAGCGTAACTAATGCACCACGATTATCGTTTAGTTTTCATTTATTTTTCGGCAATGTGTGTGAACCATTGTTTCTCAATAGCATTAGTTCTAACCTTATCCACTCCTTTCCATATAAGAATCAAAATTGATCAAGATTACCGTTAACAACGTGTAAAATTATAAGAAAGTGAAAAACAATTTTGATATTACAAAAGCCTAACCAAATTACCGATCAAATAACGCTTCCAGTGTTTATTTCATTATGGTTCCCCAAAAAACACCGTATTATTACATAATTGATAAATTAAAACTCTTCGTTTAGTTTAATATCGATTACAATAAATAGATACCTCGGTACTCAAAGTATAGATCGGATATTCCGAAACATATGAAATTTCCATAGCTAACGGATCCTCTTGTGCTGCAACAGATGGAACATTAGTACTTCCTGTATTTTCATCTGGTGGAGGAAGAACTGAGAAAAATGAGGAAGACTAGATGAACTTCCTATAAAAGGAAAATTCTGTTGCCAAATAGTGAATGGAATGTCGATAGTGAGTTCATTTTCATCTGGCACTGGAAGAACTGATGGAAATGGAAGAAGACTAGACGAACTATCTATAACCGGTAAATCCTCGTACATAATTTTGGATGGACCATCAGTATTGGGTTGATTTTCTTGTGGCCGAGGAAGGGGGGAATACAAGAATTTTTTGCAAAAATTCATAATCAAAAAGAAAACTTTATATATGTATGAATACAAGTATACACTGATATTGTCAAATTTGTGGCCTCTTTACTGAGTAAACGATTCTCTCTACAAAAAAGATGGATATTGGTATAATGCTTAGATGGTGAAACCTGGCTAGGTATATATAATGGTAAGAGCTCTTAAAACATTCGTTGTACGCTGAGTGTATTACAGCAGGCAAAATCAAATTTAGTAATTAGTAAGATTAATTGCACATTAAAAGATATTTAAAAGTGATAGATCACGAGTATACCAAGTACACATGTTGCTCTTAATTGTCCGTTGTTCATGCATTTGAGAGTACGGTAACACAAAGTAAGTATGGTAATTACTTAGGGATGGCCATTTGCCCCATCCAAACCCATTCTCGTGGGTATCCGTCCCGTTTGGGTAGGATTTTACCCGAATAAATGGGAATAGGATCGGATATGGGTAATATCCGAAATCTAAGCTGCGGGGATGGGATTTAAGGTCTCTGCCCCATACCCACCCATTGCTTCCATATTATAAGGGTTTCGACTTTTATGCAAGAATTTGTATCGAATTTTATGCTTCTACCACTTAGTCGATATTTCTTGCATTTATTATATTCTTGATCGTTCTTGTATATTCATCACTTCCGTTTCTTTGTTGTGATCGGACACATTGTTTGATCGTTCTTGTATCGAAATGACAAAGTAGAAAAACTAAGAAGTCATTTAAAGATTCTTGTTCACCTTAAGATGAATTTCTGAATTTAAAATTTAAGAATGCCTTATTCTTATGTTATTATTTTTGTTTGCTTCATATTTAAGATTTGATTATAAATAAATTTATGTATTAACTCCGTGTTATGAGTAATCCATGGAAAACCCGCCCCAAACGGGTATTCCCTATACCCGCCCCGTCCCAATTCATGTGGGTAACGGAACGAATATGGGTATTTTTTTTACGAACGGGGCAGTGATTGGGATTGGCATACCCGCCCCATGACCATCCTATAATTACTTAAAGGTGGGAAAAATGGAAACGATGAAATTGTCCGGTATACAGATATGTCTTAGTATCATTTCTGTGATGTGATGAACAACATATTTATCAGAACAACTTCGTTTACTGACGAATAGTTTATACCATTTCATTAGCCAAACCCAATAGTAATGTAAATCACTTGTCAAACAAATGTTCTTACACTTTACTTTCCGAACAACAACTTTTTTATTTCATTTCGCCAGCATATCATTTGATACATGATAGAAATCAAAAAGATACAGCAATCTATAGTCAGACACCACTGTTCCTTTAAGAACTAACATAATTCAAAACGACAATCTTCAGAAAATGGCCTAACTCACACATTCCAGAGCACAGGTCTAAATACAAATCCGAGTTTGTTGGTCTCTCGAAAATTTCACTCACATTCAAAGCGTAACTGTAAATAAATTTCCCAATGGTTTTTATTACACAAAAGGATTTCTTATGCATAATATAAAAACCCCTAAAATCATTCGGGATTAGAAATACACATATCGTAAAGAAAACAAAATCATGAATGTAAATAAATGTATTCTACGCGTACATAAGGCAAATAATTGGTTTAAGGCTTCCAAATAAAATGATCTCCCAAAAGGGATGAATCCTCAACGGATGTACCCACCTGCCAAATAGACTTTTGAACTTGAACTCCAGATCTATGTTTATTAGGAAATAATATATGAGAGTCTATATTTAGGAGATATGCATTTAGGTTGTGAGAGTTATATTAGGAATTATCTTGAGAGCCAAGTCTTGTGCCTTGAGAGCCAAGTCTTGTGATTGTATAAATATCTTAAGAATTAATGAGAAAGAGACACCGAATTATTTTCAATGTAGTCTTTTATGCTTCCGCGTTTGTGCTCTCCTCTCTCTTGCTCGATCCTTAATATGGTATCAGAGCAAGGTGAGAGGGAGAGAGGAGAGGTAGAAAGAGTTAAAGAATTTTTAAGAAATCGACTAAAAAAAGAAAAAAGAAAAAGTTTCGCCAAGTTCTGATGATATTGTTTGCTGGGAAGAGTTGTTGCTGTTTGAGGGTCTAGAAGGAGTTCGCAAGCCGTGAAAGTAGAGGTTTGATTTGCAGCAGACGACAGAAGTTGAAGTGCTGTAGAAGCTACAGCTTGGTGCTGTGAGCAAGTAAGCCGCGTGTTTCTTAAGCAGAGACCGAGTTGGAGCTGTATGTTTGAAAAGGAAAGAATAGTTTATGGAAGTCACGAAAAAGCTCGAGTTAGAGGAATAATAAAAAAATACAGGAAATTTGCTGGAGCTGGTTGCTTTCTTCAATGGCAGTGGTGATTGATGATGATTGTTGAACTGGCAGTAAGACACAGAAGGCGTGACTGAGATGGAGCTGTTGTTGCTGGTGATCATGAGAAGGTGCTGCTGACGATAGAAATTGCTGCTGTTGTTGATCGAGTTTGACAGCGGTATTGAGTCTATGAGTATTTTTGAGATCATGTTCGCTGGAGGAAACAATGGGAGATTGAGAATGGTAGCTGGTGAGATGATGGTGAAGAGAAAACATGGGTTTCGGTAGGTGCAGCTGCTGCCATGGATTTGATGAAGCTTTGGAATGGTGGATTGTGTTTTCTGCCGGTGGCAAGAACATAGAACAAGTTTGAGAGGACACGCAAGTTGCTGCCATTAAAGGCATGTTTCTTCGATGTGGAGAAGTTGACTGAACAAGGCGACGATTGCTGGAGTTTTGGGGTTTCAAAACCCTAAGTTCACGTGAGAACTAGTTTTGTTGCTGGCCGTAAAAAAAAAAAAAAAAAAAAAAAAAAAAAAAAAAAAAAGGAAAGAAAGTGTTATTAAAAGTTTGTAACCAGTTTGGGTGTTACAAAGGAGAATAAGGATGGACGTGACGAAAGAGATGTAACGTGAAGAAGTGTGACAGTTTCGCAACAAAAGCGTGACTGGAACAAGAGAAGAAGAAACAACATTCATGTTGTGAAGAAAAAAAAGAAAAAACAATCACCAAGAGGTGATGAGGAAAAGAACAACAATAGTAGGTTAAAATCCTATGAGTTGTCGAGAGAATACACAAAGTATTCTATCGAAGAAACCAAGAAACCAAGAGTACAAGAAGTATTCTACCGAAGAAACGAAGAGGACCGTAATGTCCTAAAACGAAGATGGGACCGTAATGTCCTTAAACTTCCATTGGGACCGTAATGTCCTTAAACTTACGAAGGGGACCGAAACGTCCTTAAACTACGAAGAGGACCGAAAGATGTCCTTAAACTAAGAAGATGGGACCGAAATGTCCTTAAACTACGAAGGGGACCGAAACGTACTTAAACTACGATCTGAAGATTTTTTTTTCACAAAAGTGTTGGAAAAAAAAGAAGAAAACTGAAGTTAAATTTCTTTTGTCCAAGATGGGCATTCGTGATCTACATGCTCCATCTTGAGGGAGGGTATTAGGAAATAATATATGAGAGTCTATATTTAGGAGATATGCATTTAGGTTGTGAGAGTTATATTAGGAATTATCTTGAGAGCCAAGTCTTGTGCCTTGAGAGCCAAGTCTTGTGATTGTATAAATATCTTAAGAATTAATGAGAAAGAGACACCGAATTATTTTCAATGTAGTCTTTTATGCTTCCGCGTTTATGCTCTCCTCTCTCTTGCTCGATCCTTAACAATGTTGATTTTCATTCGACAGAAGAGGAGTTGTGGGCATCGTTGGAGGCGGGTTGTTTGGAGACACGTGCTGAATGATATCAACAAATGGCTTGACATAAACTTTATTCACAGTGCAGGCGATTTGTCTCAGTACGCTAGACCTGTTTTTGTATAGAGATGTGTAGTTGATATCCTTCGGGGACATCATATTTTTGGTAATGGAATCTAAATGATATTTCCTGTTAGAGAAAAGAATGGAGCTATTGGAGATTCGATGCAGTTGAGGCAAGCCAACAACTTCTTGAAATATTAGTGATAATACACTAGCGTCAATGTTTAGGAGACCCGAAGCAATGTTCAGGAATCCAACCTCTTCAAGCCATATCCAGAAAGCAATAGATTTCATGGAGAGTAGTATGTCATGATGTAAGTCAATGACTAGTCGTAATTGTATAAACAGCAGAGTGGAGATTGTACTGCTGGAACTGTATTCATTTTTTTTTCCCTGTATTTTGTCAAGTCAAACCAATTCCTTTTTGATGCCTTGAAGGTGAAACCTAACTAGGTATATATAATGTAGGAGTTGTTATATATTCACTGTATGCAGAATGTATTACAACAAGCAATTTCAAAGAGTATTTTACAAAGATATTGCACATTTACAAAATTTAATAGTGATGACAAGTATATTAATTCGAATAATTTGAGTATGAGAATTTAAGACTGCGACAACACAAAGTATAATTACTTTAATTACAGATACGATGTATGATAAGGTTGGAAAATTGGAGGCGAAATTTACCGGTAAACGGATTTTCCATATCGTTATGTTTTATGATCAACCTCCACAGAAAATTTATCAGATAGATTAGGCCATACACTTGTCTCGATATATGTCTTGGTTTATTGATGATTCAGAAATTTAGAATTAATTTTGATTAAGTCGGTCACGGCTAAAATTTTGAATCCCAATCTGCACCGGCTTGTGCAACTTATAGACTGATCATTAATACTGCGGTAATTGCTTAGGAAGCATACTTGTAAAGAAATCATAAAGATATCCCAATATTCTTCTTAGAAATGATTATTCATTAATAGGTTTATATGTAGATTACTATTATTCATTAATAGGTTCATGAATAAATGGATGATTGCTATTATTTTTCCCTGAAGTGCACCAGTATCTTTAGCATTAATTCTTCGCATTTAAAACTTAAAATTACTATAAAACAAATTAATTATGTAGATTACTGATCTAGGTGAGCAAAACGGAATCCAAATTGACCGGTTGACGGATTTGCCATATTATCAATTCTGTTATATGTGATGAACTGGTTGGAAGATATTCTGTGTTCTGTTCTAACATATGTTAATGTAGGATCTAACGTGACTTGTCTTGAGACGCTCTTAGTATATATGTATTATCTGATTCCCAATCCGGGGCTGTCTTGCAAAAATATACTCTCATCAATTGATACTGCCACAATGGCTTAAAAAAACTTGTAACGAAAGCATGTCCTACTAATAATATATATATAAAGTTTTTTTGTTATTGATGCATTTATCAGGGTATATATATAGAAGTTCATCTGGTATTACACTAGGTAGATCCTTATTGGTGTGTCAGATCTTTATGGAATACTGTTTTTAACGATAATTAGCCCTAGAAGATTTGGTAGTGGAGACTAGTATTCAATCTTACATGTCTGTCATCTAACAACCATTGGACACAGTTGAAGAACATCAACTTTTTTTGTTAAAGAACAAAAGACCTTCGGCCATTGAAGGATTTCTCATTGTTATCACAAGACGAAGACTTATGTTAATTTTCTGCTTTCGTTGACAAGCACATATATCATGTCAAACCAATCCACAAATGTAAACCACAGCTTTAAGAAGATAAATGTTCGTAAAGTTTAACTTCCAAACAACAAATCTTTATTTCATTATTCAAGCAGAGAGATAATCCATGACAGAAATAAAAAAATTACAGCAATTAAACGGCAATGACTATGATCATGGATATCAGTCCAGAATCGCTCTACTCTTGAGTCCTCAACTGAGGTATCTCCTTGCCCAAACATGGTTCCCATTGATGAAAAACATAACTACTTCACTCCCTTGATCCTATATTTCCTTTTGTTTTACGTATTCAAAACTGCACCTTATATATTTGAAATAAGACAAAAGGAAATAAAATCTGCCTGAGGCATTCATGTGCTGGTCATTTCTGTAGACTTAAATTCATGTACTCTCCTTTCAATTTATTTCCCTTGTTGCGCTTCTCTTAAGAGCATCATTTAACAACTAAAGCTTGAATGTTGGAAATGGAGAGAATTGGGAACCTAGCCTGCCCAAGCTCTAAACCACATTTTGTTCATCCCATCCATGCTGATTCTTCATCAGCAGATCAGCTGGTGAGTATCTTTATCAATCTAGATTTACTTTGTTATCTTTCTTTTCATAATTTTATGTGTTTTAATGTTCTAGTACTGCTTTTATTTTTTTGTTGCTGTAGGCAATACCAGTAGCATTTGAAAGAGAATACTTAGTTGACAGAGAAGATAGTGAAGGGGTAGCAACTTTGAAGAGTCCACTGAAGAAATCATGGAAAGTGAAGCTAAATGACTTCAAGTTTACAGATGGTTGGGAAGACTTTTACAAGGCTCATGAACTAAGTACTGGGTATTACCTTGCGTTTCAATATCAAGGTCATGATTTGATTTTTCGAGTTTGGGTTTTCACCTTGAGTTACTGTGAAGTTGAGTATTCAACAGAATCATTGATGATGTCTGAGGGTGAAGATGAAAATGAAATGGATAGAGCTGAAAGTGTAGGTACTAGTAAAGGCAATTGCGAATGCGAAGGAAATGGTGAAATCAAAAGCAACGGCAAAGGCAGGAAGGAACCAACATCTTCTGACCAGGGTAATCTAAACATCTTCTTCTTTGTTTGTGTTAAAGAGATGAAATACTTAACTTGCTAATCATGTTTTTTTTTTAAATATCATGTGAAGTTGAAGTAGATAGTGAAGAAAGTAATGTTGATGATTATGATGAACTTGAAGAAGTTAGTGAAGACGATACATTTTATAGCTACACTGAAGATTTATAACATTGGCAGATCTTTCTTGGTGAGTTACCAGATATTACGTACTATACGTATGTATATTCATGTTACTTGTAATTGTATTCTAATAATTTGTTCAAATTTTGTCTTTCAGGCGATTCCTACTAAGTTTGCAAAATCAAACATTCTTGATGATGTAGAAACTGTGTTTCTTATAGATGAAGAACGAAAAGAATGGCCTATTAAACTAACTCGTCGCAGTGATGGCTATGGAGTTCATTTTGGATCTGGTTGGAAGGATTTTCAGTCAGAAAAGAGGTTAAAAAAAGGAGATATTTGTCTATTTGAACAAAAGAGTGAAGATAAGTTGGAATTCACAGTTAGTATTATTAAAGAGATATAATTAAGAGAAGAAACTAGCAACCAAATTTGTGTTTCTTTTTTTCTTTCTGTTTTTATGATTAAGGATTTCAGACTCTTAAGTGTTAAATTTTAATTACCTTGTTTTGGGTATGTCTGTTCTACATGCGGTTTGCCAATATGCATCATACCTGCAGTTGCAGCGTGTGTGGTTTGATAATAGCAGCAATATTGCATAGCAAATCTGTTTTTCTTCAGGGCCAGGCAAAGTCTTAAAAATCATTTGCTGATTTTTTTTTTTTTTGAATGTATAAAAATATCTAAAGAAAAAAAGGGCAAAGGTGGAATGGGAGTAAAGGCAATCCAAAAATAAAAAGGATAGCTTAGAATGATAACTGTTCCTGCTCTTCCTGTAGGCTTTTCTTTTCAGAGTTGCACCTTAGTATTGAATAAGACAAAAGGATATAAAATATGATTCGAGGCATTCATGCTTGTGCTGGTTTATACGCAAACTTTTCACTAAAAAGGTTTGCTCTTGAATGGCAATTAATACAACAGGTAGGCTTCCTTGTCCCTAGTGCCATAATATTTCAAGGATTCTTCCCATTAATATGCAAAATCTATGTACTTTCCTCTCATTTATTTGATACAACTGATGGAAAATCTATCTAATTAATCTCTTCTGTAGTACTAAGTGATCACCACCATGTGATAAACCTTTCTTTCTCTCGTAACCCTGTTCAGTTTCTCTTAAGAAAATCAGTTTACATTTAAAGTAAAAGGCTAGTTAGCGCAACAGATTATATTGAAAAAGAAAGGAAAAGGATAATTTATTCAGACCAAGAACTATTCCTAGGGAAAAAATGATAGTTTATTCAGATCCCGAATTAATCCTAGGAATAACGACTATGAACGAAGATAATTATGTAGACCTCGGTTTCCCGACTATAAATAAAAATCAGAATTAAACTTAAATTCAATGAAATAATTATATTAATCAAAATCAACTGTTTTAAATAATAATTGGACGACTCTTACATATACTTGGAAAAGAAATCCTAACTTGTATAACAAGAGAGGATGAAAACAACCAAAAACTTACAAAACTATAAAACTTATTAAAACTCCTAGTTTATTAAAACTCTTAAAATAATCTCCCAGACTCTTCTAAAATTATCCTAATTAATAAATGCGAAAATTGTTTATTTTTTTAATAAAAATATCATAAATAAAATATAAATAATAATTAAAAAAAAGTCCCTCTATCCAAATATTCTCGATCTGCATCACTAGGTTGGTAGTAAAAGGGATTCATCAGAAATCAGGTGTCGACTACAACGAGATATTTTATCCGGTCATGAAGATGACTACTATTAGAGTAGTGTTAATCACAATGGCTTCTAAAAATATCTACGTTGAAGAGTTATATGCAAAGATAAATTTTATTCATGGTGACCTTATTGAAGAAAGTTACAAGAACCATCCGGAAGGACAAAACAAGGCAAATAACAGATGGTATACAACCTTAAAATGAGTTTGTATAGTCTAAAACAAGCCCGGAGACAATGGTACAAGGAGGTTGACAACTTTATGGATAAAAGTGGTTTCTCGTGGTGCATTGCTGATCATTTTATGAATTTAATAGGTATAGCTTTGACTACACCATGTTATTATTTTATTTGAGTTTGCTATCAAAGATCCTGGAAAAGCAAGATAGATTCTTTGTATGATAAATTACAAGGGGCAAAGTTAAGAGAAAACCTATGCTTAGTCAAGTTGAATATATTGAACAAGTGGTGAAGAGATCCCATATGGAAAAATCTAGACCAGTTGGTTCTTCACTTGGAAGACAAATTCGTCTTCCAAGTGTGCAATGTGTAAAGACAGATGAAGGGTACATGGCAAATGTACCATATTTTTCGGCCACTGAGACTCTAATGTATGCTATGGTATGCACGATACAGGAATAACTCTCGTTTTCTAATCTCTCGTTGGCCCGAGTCCACGCTTTCACGGATAAATACGTTTTATTTGGATTTTAAGGAATCGATTCCCCTCCTCCAACCAGTTACCATGAGGATAAATCCTCATAATCTCGTAATCAAAGAATGAGATAGATTACAGATATGTGTAGCACAAAAATGGAAATGAGTAGTCAGTATTGGTCTCAGATCTATTCCCATGGTCCGACCTTTCCATTTGATGTACCCATCTCTTGGGCACATGAAATGGGAGTAGTACGTAGATATGCTAGCAAACCAGGTAAGAAAAATTGGGAAGCGGTAAGTGGTATCTCAAGTACTTGAGAGGTAACACAACCGTATCACTGTGTTAGGGAATAGTTGGTTCATCCTGAGGGATCTGCTAGATATGTTTACTAAGGAAATTATATCAGACAAGTTAAAGCTCCGCAAAGATTTAGTTGGTCCCTCGGAATGAGGATCATGGAGGGAAGATGCAACGACATGGAAGTTTTTTAGCAACGTCATTCCAAAGTTGAAGATCAAAGCAAAGAAGAAATTAATACAATCAATATGTTTTCAAAGTGGGAGATTGTTATTAAAAATATTGCAGACTTATATTTTTTCACGAACTGTAGAGGTCCGCAGGCCTACTATGCAGACCTTAACGACTTGAATTCATAAATCGGGAAGGGTTTTCAAACCCAATTTATATGAATTTGCGAATTATTTTGGGCCTATATTTTACTTTCGGTTAGTTTTTTTTTAGGAATGGGTATCTTAACCAACTAGGATTCTTGAAAGCTGAGCTTTGTAACCTAAATTAGGGAACAATTGAAAAAAGTGAATTACAATTGTAAAGATATTGAGAGAGATTTCTTTATATATAATATCTTTTGGGGTAAACTCTCGGGTTTCACGATGAGTGCAAATTAAAGAGGAACAAGAGACAAGGTGATCGTTTCGGGTAATTGTTGAGGTTTACCATTTGTTGAAGCATTGCTCGGTCAACCTCGCATGTGTTGCTATCTCAAGCATGTTTGTCAATGTTAGTGATCAAAACTATAAGTCTTGATTTCTAGTCTACTATAGCTAATGTCTCGGACTAGGATAAAAAGTGTAGTTGATCCCAAGAACTCCATGGCGATCATCATACAAGACGAATGACTGCTCAAGGAAATGGTGGATCTTCATCGACCAAAAGGTATGTGGAGACTTGAACTTATCTATTACTCAAAAACTATATACTCTATCTCCTATCATGAGACAAAACTCGTTGTGCTATATAGACTTATCTCGCCTGCTATTTAGAGCCGAGTTTATCTCGCCTATCTATTTCTCGAAATATGTGTTGGTAAACTTTCGCATTGGCCAAACTTATCTTTACCTAGTGACGAAAGTCATGTTATATTTCAATCACTTTGAAAATGGCTTTGACGGCGATAGTCGATTCTTTATGTCTAACGACTATTATAACATTATCGAAGAATGTTTCAATGATTGAAATGAGAGTTTAGATTATATAACCATTGTTGGATATAAGAATTGTTGTGGAAACACATATATGTATAAGTCCTTATTCTTTGAACCGAAGTTTGCGAACTTTGTTGATCAAGAGAACCGGAACAAGAGCCGTGAACTCAGTCCGCGAACTAAGTCCGCGAACTGGCGGAAGTTCTCGATCCGAGAAAATATGCTAGAGCTTGAGAACTCCTTCCGGGAACTTAAGTCCGCGAACTTGAGTTAGGTTATATATAAAGACGATTGTTTGTGAAATCATGTTTATATAATATAAGGAATGCAAGTTTGAAAACCGTGGATATAAAGTTCATAAACCGATTCAAGTGAATCAAATCGTTTTTGCTTCAATTGTATCTTGTGTAGTTACATAAGATTTCCTTGAAATTGAACAACTCTCTAACTAGTTCATTTGAGTCATTTGAACTAGTTATGGTGAAGAAGAGATTGGTTGATATGAAAGTGCTCATATGGCTAACCATTTGGTTAACTACTGTTGAACCAACAAATGTACATGTTTTGGGTACGGTTACACAAACCTAAAATCGTACATTTCATTTGTGTGTAAAAATCTAGGTTTTTCGATCTAACGGTTGAAAGATATTAGCTTGAATCTAAATCAGGTTGTCATCTAACAGTGAATATTGAATGATTTGTTACCAAGCTAACATTGATTGCAAACCCTGATTTGAAAGACTATATAAGGGAGAACTCTAGCAATTGGGAAACCTAATCCCCACACCTTCTATGTGATACTAGTTGCATAGCTAAAGTCGATTATCCTTTAACCTTTGGTTTCTTCTTCTAAACCAGGTTAACGACTTAAATACTTCATTGGAATTGTGAAGCCAGACCGATACTACTTTCTCGTAGTTGTGTGATATGACCTTGCATATTCTATCGTACGAGTACAATCGCAAAGATTGGCTTGAGATTAATATCTCCGATAGGCAAGATATAAAAGTAATCACAAACATCTTCGTCTCATCGTTTGTGATTCCACAATATCTTCTTTCGCCGCGTCGATTAAGATTATTGTGAAGTGATTGATAATACTAAGCTGTTCTTTGGGAATATAAGTCTGGTTTATCAATTGGTTCTTGTTCACCTTGATTTAAAACTCGTAGGTATTTCTGTGAGAGACAGATTTATATATTACTATATACTTTTCTGTGTGATACAAATTTGTTTATTAAAGTCTTCGACTTTGGGTCGTAGCAAGTCTTAGTTGTGGGTGAGATCAGCTAAGGGAATCAAGTGCGTAGTATCGTGCTGGGATCAGAGACGTATGAGCATAACTGTACCTTGGATCAGTGTGATATTGATTGGGGTTCAACTACAATCCAGACCGAAGTTAGTTTGGAGTGGACTAGTGTCTGTAGCGGCTTAATACAGTGTGCGTTCAATCTGGACTAGGTCCCGGGGTTTTTCTGCATTTGTGGTTCCCTCGTTAACAAAATTATGGTGTCTGTGTTATTTCCTTTCCGCATTATATTTTGTTGTATAATAGAAATATCACAAGTTGTGCGTTTGAATCAGTCAATTGGAAATCCGACCTTTGGTTGTTGATTGAAATTGATTGATACTTGAACATTGGTCTTTGGTACCGTTGATGTGATTTGTAGATAGTGGTAAAATTGTTCGTTTCTCGGACTTGTTGAGACTGATTTCAGATTTAAAAATAGAGAAAATATATACACAAAAAAAAGTTGTCACAATAACGAGAGGTACTGAGACTCGGGATTTCACCAATTTTCATACTCATGTGGTTCAAAAATCAATTCTACACAATTATAGCTCATATGATAAAGATTATTGACTCTTATTCTTTGCAAAAGTAGATTCCGAAAGTAATGACTGTAAATCTAAAGCATGAGACATCAAAACACTTAAGCTAAGCATGGCCCATCAATTGAAATCACAACCATTCAAGAGAAATCATAAATCAATTCAATTTTAGTGCAAAAAAGTCATATAAAGAACTAATAGAATTACCACAATGATGAAAAAGGGCTTCCTCCGTCGTCCCAGTGTTGGGTTTAGATCCTCATATCAAAAACAGGTCCAAAATAATAAATCATGGCTCAAAAGGTGTTTTTATCGAAGAGAATATATAAAACAGCAGATCTGCAACGGTGTATAGATGTTACAGAAGTCACCGTTACAGCTGGTGTTGCAATACTGAAGATATACGTTACTAATCAACTGTTACAGGTTCAGAAATTTAAGACCCTAAAATACGACTGTTCTGCACAACTTAATGTTCTCCAGCTTAGGGTTCTTGAGAACGACACTTTCTATATGCCGTCTGCAACTCTTCTTCTCTGCTGTTGCCGCAACTCCAGCTGCAGCGTGATTCTCTGCCTCTAAACCTACCCCCAAACTCTCTACCCCCTTACGGTACTCTAACCAACACCTTTTATACCAAACAGGACGATTAGTTCTCAAGGAAATCTCGTCTTTTCTTTTCCTCGAAGTCACGGAAATAACTCCCTGTTTTGTTCTTCTACGCGTCATTTTGTCAAATCCGACGTCCTAGAATCTCTTAAAGATAACATTAAATCAACATAGAGTAATCTTTCCTATTATTTTCACGTAACTTCCACAAATATGTCAAACATAAAACCCGTAGAAACTTTCTTCCCTGTTTTCTCCAAGTCGCGGAAATCTCCCTTTGTTTTCGATTCTAACACACCTACCCATCCTGTTTCAATAGATCAATCCCAAACCGAACCATATCTGTGAGAAAATCCGAGTTAATTCAGCCCAAATCTTTCCCAGAAGCTCAAACCCGAGAAAACTCATTCCACAATGTTGTCGAAACCAATTATCCAGCCCAATTTACACCATCAAATCTCTTATATTAGCTCTGTTTATCCCATTATTGTCCATCCAAACTATTTCCGTTGATTAAATCTCTTCAGAAATCCTTCCGAAATCCAACCCTAATCTCCCAGTTTAAGCTCAAAATTTCCCGCCAATTTCAAGACTCAAAAGGTAGGGGATGACCTCCCCTTATCCTGTTCCGATGTGCCAATAGTAGCTGGTGGTGAATAGTAAAGAGGTTGTCCCTTATCAACTGAGTGCCCCTTAGTAATTGTGGTGCCCCTTATTCAAATGAGGGGTTCCTTTAGTAATTTTCTCCCTCGAGCGCAAATACCACTTTTCGAGCCGAATTCTACGTAAAAGCTTATTTCTCCAAAAACACCTACAAAGACATAAAATAACCAAGTAAGTACCAAATCGAGCACTAACAATATATACAATTGAGATCAAAATAGACACATAAATGCGTCTATCAAATACCCCCAAACTTATTATTTGCTAGTCCTCGAGCAAATCAAATCTATAAAAATAAAATCCTAACTCACTGTCGCAGGCATCGTCGATTGCATTTAGCGTATGCAATAAGCCTTTAAACCCCTAGGTTTCCCTAGTGGCGGAGTGTTGTCTCCGTAGGGCTTACCAGAGGTACACCCACAAAACCTTTATACTCCAGACCCTAGCTATCTACACAGAACCTTGGAAGGCACTAAAGAATCTCCTTGGTTGGCATACTTATTGACTACAGGAGGAAGTACCCTGATGCGAAATTCCAATTGCTGTACACGAGTTCGCACTCAAGCATATTAAAATTCATATGAAGTGACAGAGCTCTACTCAGATAGTCGCACTATGGACATCAATATCCGGAGTCAAAACTAATCACATGGATAGATCAAGAAGATGGATATAGAAAAACATATATGTTTTTGATGTTTACTAGGTGAACGGTGTTTCTCATATCTGTCTGAAGGACTCCGCTAAAATGAACCTATCCTAATGGACTGAGATACTATTCTGACTAATATCAACATACTGGTATATACAAGGGTACCAGTGGTCGATAATCCTAACTCTAGGTCAACACAACTGACATATACAAGGGTTCCAGTGGTCGACTTTATTGAATTTATTCCAGTTGGTCTGATGGTCTGGTCTCAGTTTTTTTTTTTTTTTTTTTGTATCTCAATCACTCTAATTCACCCTAGCATTGGTATCAACTTGAATCGTGAGCCCCACCTAATTACTTAGAGAAACATAGTTTAAAAACAAAACAAACTAAAAACAGAAGTGAAAAGGACTCAACGAGATATGGTGAAACTATCATGTTATTTCTAACACCTGAGCTCTGTGCTTTTATGAATAGACTCTTTATATGTTTCCATCTAGTCAGATTGGTTCCTCAACTCCTACAACCAAAATGCTTCCATCCACTTAGATTGGTTAGTGCCATCCTTAATAGGCATAAATCTCTAGGCTCTGGAGTTTATTTATTGCAACGAAAAGGTAACAAAAAGTTCTACCCCACCCCCAAACTTAAATATAACATTGTCCTCAATGTTTCTAATTAACGTACCAAAAATATAAATAACATGAGGAAATAGTAAAGAGAGAAGTCGGAAAGATAGTACCTGGGTGAAGTGTAACCAAAAACCTACAAAAATATTATACAACATACAAAATCGCCTCGATGGTCAATCAAGGTAAACAGGGTCCTCCAGAGGGACCTCCTCAACATCACCTGTAGGAAAAGGCTCTAAAAAAGGCTTCAATCACTGACCGTTAACCTTCGAAGAACTACTACCATCTGGTGTCTCAATCTCAACAGCGCCATGAGGAAAAACAGTACGGACCACGAAAGGACCGGTCCACCGAGAGCGCAACTTCACGGGGAATAGATGCAAACGAGTGTCATACAGAAGAACTTTTTGACCTGGAGAAAATGACTTTCGTAAAATATTCCTATCATGCACAAGTTTCATTTTATTCTTATACTCCTTAGCACTATCGTATGCATCTCTACGAATCTCGTCCAACTCATTGAGCTGGAGCTTTCTTTGAGCTCCTGCCTTGTCAAGTGAAAAGTTTAAGTTCTTAATAGACCAATAGGCTCGATGATCTAACTCAACAGGCAGGTGACATGCCTTGCCAAACACCAAACGATAAGGTGACATTCCAATGGGTGTCTTAAAAGCAGTACGGTAAGCCCATAAGGCATCAGTAAGCCTCGACGACCAGTGTTTCCTGTTTGGATTAACTATTTTCTCTAGAATACGTTTAATTTCCCTATTGGAAACCTCTACCTAACCACTAGTCTGAGGGTTATATGGGGTTTCTACTTTATGGGTAATACCGTATTGTTTCATTAAAAGAGAAAAAGGTCTATTACAAAAGTGTGAACCTCCATCACTAATTATAGCTCGCGGAACACCAAAACGTGTAAGTATATTCTCTTTCAAAAACTGGACTACGACCCCGTGGTCATTCGTTTTACACGGAACCGCCTCAACCCACTTAGACACATAGTCTACATCGACAAGTATGTAAAGATAACCAAACGAAATAGGAAATGGACCCATAAAACCAATGCCCCACACATCAAAGACCTCAATCACTAAAATAGGGTTCAAAGGCATCATATTTCTACGGGAAATGGTTCCTAACTTCTGGCAACGCTCACAAGAAACACAATGACTATGGGAATCTTTAAACAACGAAGGCCTGTAAAATCCACACTGCAAAATCTTAGCAGCAGTCTTCTTAGCACTAAAATTACCCCCACATGCATGTTCACGACAAAAGGAGATAATACTAGACTGTTCACTCTCAGATACACATCGCCTAATGATCTGGTATGGACAATACTTAAAAAAAATAAGGATCATCCCAAAATAAATGCTTAACCTCGGCTAAAAACCTAGAACGATCTTGTTTACCCCAATGTTGAGGGGTTTGACTAGTAACAAGATAATTCACTGTATTTGCATACCAAGGTGATTGGGAAACAGAGAACAATTGTTCATCACGAAAGCTATCCCTTATAGGAAGGGAATCACTAGGGGAGTAACAACTAGCCTAGACAAGTGGTCTGCTACCACATTCTCTGCACCCTTTTTGTCTCTAATATCTGGACGAAATTCTTGTAACAAAAGGATCCATCTAATCAATCTAGGTTTGGTATCCTTCTTAGACAAAAGGTATTTCAAAGCAGCATGATCAGTATAGATTACGATCTTAGAACCTAATAAATAGGATCTAAACTTATCCAAGGCAAACACGATGGCTAGCAATTCCTTCTCGGTATTTGTATAGTTCATTTGGGCATCATTCAGAGTTTTGCTAGCATAGTAAATCACATGGAGTAATTTGTTTTCTCGCTGACCTAGCACAACGCCTATAGCATAATCTGAAGCATCACACATAATTTTAAAGGGTAGGTTCCAGTTAGGTGCCTGGACTATCGAGGCAGTAGTGAGTAAAGTTTTAAGATTCTCAAAATCCTCTAAACAAGCATCATCAAAGACAAACTTAACATCTTTTGCAAGCAAATTGCAAAGAGGTCTATAAATCAAGCTAAAATCCTTAATGAATCGACGGTAGAAACCTGCATGCTCTAAGAATGACCTAATATCTTTTACGGTTTTTGGGACCTGTAATGTCTTAATAAGGTCAACTTTGGCTTTGTCTACCTCTAAACCCTTTGAAGAAACGATGTGTCCTAAGACAATTCCTGATTCAACCATGAAATGACATTTTTCCCAATTAAGCACTAAATTCTTTTCCTTACACCTAGTCAACACTAATGTCAAATGATGCAAGCACTCATCAAAAGATGAACCAAACACTGAAAAATCATCCATAAAGACCTCTAAGAACCGTTCTACCATATCAGAAAATATGCTCATCATACAACGCTGAAAAGTTGCAGAGGCATTATATAGCCCAAAAGGCATGCGTCTATACGCAAAGGTACCAACGGGACAGGTAAAAGTGTTTTTCTCTTGGTCTTCTGGGGCAATAACGATCTGATTATAACCGGAGTAGCCATCTAAGAAGCAATAGTGACTATCTAAAAGGAAGGGGAGAGTGATCCTTCCTTGTGACCTTGTTCATTTTACTATAGTCAATACACACACGCCATCCCGTGGTCACTCGGGTTGGGATTAATTCATTATTATCATTCTGGACTACAGTGATACCTGATTTCTTGGGGACAACCTGAACAGGGCTGACCTACTTACTGTCTGAAATTGGGTAAATAATACCCGCATCTAACAACTTAAGCACCTCTTTTCGAACTACCTCTTCATGTTAGGGTGCAGTCGACGTTGCATCTCCCTAGAAGGTTTGGAGTCTTCCTCTAAATGAATCTGATGCATACACACAGTAGGACTAATACCCTTAATGTCTGCTATAGTCCACCCTAAAGCTTCCTTATTGTCTTGAAGTACATTTACTAGCCTACTTTCCTGATCACTATCCAAATCGGAAGATACAATCACAGATAAAGTCTCAGATGGGCCTAAAAACACATACTTTAGAGTATCGGGTAGTGGTTCGAACCTAGCTTTCCATCTATCAGTGTCTAACACAGGGATAGAATCTAATATAGCATTCACCTGTTCAATAGTGCTATCGTCGTTAAAATCTAAACCAAAATGGGATACACAACTTTCTAATGGGTCTTCAGACAAAATGTTTGGTAATGACTCCTGAACTAAGGCTTCTATCATGTTCACCTTTTCAAAACCTGTGTCATCTAGGTCATGAGGTTGCTTATTAACATTAAAAATGTTCATCTCCATAGTCATATTACCAAAAGATAAACTCATCACACAATTTCGACAGTTAATGATCGCATTAGACGTAGCTAAAAATGGGCGACCTAAAATCACAGGTATCTGGTTCTCTGGGTCAGGGACATGTTGGGTATCTAGGACCACGAAATCCACTGGATAAATAAACTTGTCGACCTCAATAAAAACATCCTCGATAACACCTCGAGGGATTTTAACAGACCTATCAGCTAACTGCAGTGTCATCTGAGTAGGTTTCGTTTCACCAAGTCCTAGCTGTAAGTATACATGGAATGGAAGTAAGTTCACACTGGCTCCTAAGTCAAGTAAATCTTTTTCTATCCGAAAGTTACCTATTGTGCAAGCAATGGTAGGAGAACCTGGGTCTTTGTACTTTGGAGTTGTGGAGTTATGAATAATTGAGCTTACGTGACTAGCTAAAAAGGCTTCCATATGGATGCTAAGTTTTCGCTTTCGCGTACACATATCCTTAAGGAACTTGGCATAAGCAGGAATTTGCCTAATTGCATCTAATAAAGTAAGGTTTATGGTAACTTTCTTAAAAACCTCCACTATGTCATTAAAATTTGATTCCTTCTTTGTTGGTATTAATAGATGAGGAAATAGGGCTCTAGGCATCACATTATCAGAAACTTTATCAGTCTCCTCAGCTACTGTTCCTGAGAGGTGAGATTCTGAGGGGTGAACTACAGTATGTTCACTATCGGGCATGGTTACCTTATTGTCTACAACTCTACCACTCCTAAGGGTTCTAACAACATTCAATTGATTCGATGGTTTTGCACCTAATTCATGAACTCCTCTAGGGTTGGGTTGTGTTTTACTAGGAAACTTACCTTTTTCTCTCAAAGAATCACTTATCAGACCAACCTGGGATTTTAACTCGGAAATAGCCTGACTATTTTCTTGTCCTATCCTGTTACTAGCTTGTAGACTCTGTTCTACGGATAACTGAAATTTTGCAGTTTGCTGAGTTAACAAGGCGAGAGATTCCTCTAAACTTAGGATTTTCTTATCTGACTGATTCTGAAACTGAGCTAGGCCTGAAGGATTCTTAGTATAGCCAAAACCTGGGGGAGCGTTAGAATTACTAAACTGACCTTGACTTTGGCCCTTAGACCATGAAAGGTTCGGATGGTTTCTCCAACCAGGATTATAGGTTTCTGAATATGGGTCAATATTTTGACGGTTATCAAATCTAGTGTTATTATAAAGAGCATTGGCTTGCTCTTCAATATTTTGGCCTTCCCAAAAAGGCTCCACTCTACCACTAGTCTGGCCCACTTCTAAAGATTCTAACCTTTTTGTTATAGCAACAATTTTTGCATCTGATTCATAGCCTCCTTCTACCCTATTAACGTTTCCTCTACTTAAAAGAATTGTTTTCTGGGGTGCCCTACTATTTTCCCATTGCTGGGTTTTTCGGCGATTTCATTAAAAAATTCCACCGCCGCATCAACAGTTTGGTTTTCAAATCCACTAGTGCATAGAGACTCAACCATGGTCGTTGTGGAATAATATAAACCCTCATAAAGGATCTGAACTAGCCTAACCTTTTCTAAACCATGATGAGGAGACTGGGATAATAAATCATTGAACCTTTCCAAATACCTATATAAAGATTCTCCCTCTTGTTGTGAAAATGTGCATATTTGCGTCCTAATATACGATGTTTTGTGCCTAGGGAAAAACTTATTGAAAAAGGCAGATGTAAGTTGTTCATGTGTTTCAATTGACTCGGAGTCCAAACTATATAGCCACGACTTGGCCTTATCTTTCAGGGAAAATGGGAATAACCTAAGTTTCAAAGCATCATCATCTAAGCCTCTAATTCTTAGAGTACTACAAATTTCCTCAAAATCCCTAACATGGTAATAAGGGTTTTCATTTTCTTTCCCTAAAAAGATTGGGAGCATCTGCAAGGTCCCAGGTTTCAGTTCATAGGGTGCCTCTGTTTCAGCTAACTTAACACACGAAGGACGAGTAGTCCTAGTTGGATTCAACAAAGCTTTCAAAGTTGCCATTTCTGGCGCTGTCGGAGCAACATGGATTCTCTCCTCAGTCAAAGGACGTTCAAAAACAGACTAATCAAAAGTAGGACTCTCTAGATTAAGGTAATCGAGACGCTTCAAACTACTAGGTTTGTCTTTAACAGATCTACCTAGTGCGTCTCTTTTACGTTCAGGCATACAATAAAATTTTCTAAATTGGAAGGGTAAGAAAACACAGATCAAGGCCGACTCAACCAAATCAAACCTATTGATTTCTAGCAAACAAAAAGCATGACGGCTCCACTTAGATTCTTTCTAGACCAGCTTCTAATCCTTCGAACGAGAATTCGTTACAATTTAAGCAAACCCCCTCTGGAATCAATCCGAATTAACGTAAGTTGAATAGAGGCGAGGGAAGCTCGGTGGAGCTTTGATACCCAAGGCATCACCGGTATTACAAGGCGGCGCAGTCACGCATTCAACTTACATAAACCGTCAAGAACTTCGAAGTATGCTTAAAAGAGTAACTAATATTTTTCGAATGACTTTCCTGTTAAGCTCGTTACCCTATCGGTCTCGTTCTAGTCAAAATTTTAGGCTTAGGTTCGCGTAGGTTACGTGTTCCTAAAGCGGGAAAGAAGAGAACGGTGATGAAATCCGAACCCTTATCTTGTATGGCCAGGCCTTTCCCTTTACTAGAAAAATAAATTTCCGTATTCAGTCCTCAACATATATGCATACGGAGGAGTCCAGTAACTCGCTGACAGGGGTTTCGCGAGTGTTTAGAATCTTACCTCCCGTTCCAGACGGGGGATGAATCGGTTGTAGTCGACTCGGGCCACTGACTCCGATGTATAGTGTACGAACCCAAGATGCAGACACAATATCGTAATTGTCCTCCTTCTCTGCAAACAGTTTATATTTAAAGTACCCTTCCGTAAGGTGATAAAAAAATAATGTCCCAAAGTCCAAAAAGTAAAGAAAAATTACAAAAATAATAAACCCTAGTACAGTTTTTTTTTCGAAAAGAAAATAAACAAACCCTAAACTAAAATTATCTAAAATAAAATTGTCTTCTTTTCTGTTCTTTTTGCTCTAATCTTTAGCTCCAAGTCTTTATGAAATCACCAAACTCTTTGGCTCAATTTTCTTTATGATCCCTGACCTGTAGACACAAGATAAATACCCAAAAACATAAAAAAGAACAAAAATAATAATAAATAAATAAATAAATCTGAAACCTTAAAAACAAGTCCGCGTCGGCGGCGCCAAAAATTGATGTGATTTGTAGATAGTGGTAAAAGTGTTCGTTTCTCGGACTTGTTGAGACTGATTTCAGATTTAAAAATAGAGAAAATATATACACAAAAAAAAGTTGTCACAATAACGAGAGGCACTGAGACTCGGGATTTCACCAATTTTCATACTCATGTGGTTCAAAAATCAATTCTACACAATTATAGCTCATATGATAAAGATAATTGACTCTTATTCTTTGCAAAAGTAGATTCCGAAAGTAATGACTGTAAATCTAAAGCATGAGACATCAAAACACTTAAGCTAAGCATGGCCCATCAATTGAAATCACAACCATTCAAGAGAAATCATAAATCAATTCAATTTTGGTACAAAAAAGTCATATAAAGAATTAATAGAATTACCACAATGGTGAAAAAGGGCTTCCTCCGTCGTCCCAGTGTCGGGTTTAGCTCCTCATATCAAAAACAGGTTCAAAATAATAAATCATGGATCAAAAGGTGTTTTTATTGAAGAGAATATATAAAACAACAGATCTGCAACGGTGTATATAGATGTTACAGAAGTCACTGTTACAGCTGGTGTTGCAATACTGAAGATATACATTACTAATCAACTGTTACATGTTCAGAAATTTAAGACCCTAAAATACGACTGTTCTGCACAGCTTAATATTCTTCAGCTTAGGGTTCTTGAGAACGACACTTTCTATATGCCGTCTGCAACTCTTCTTCTTCCTATTCTCTGCTGCTGCTGCAACTCCACCTGCAGCGTGATTTTCTGCCTCTAAACCTACCCCCAAACTCTCTACCCCCTTACGGTACTCTAACCAACACCTTTTATACCAAACAAGACGATTAGTTCTCAAGGAAATCTCGTCTTTTCTTTTCCTCGAAGTCACGGAAATAGCTCCCTGTTTTCTTCTTCTACGCGTCATTTTGTCAAATCCGACGTCCCAGAATCTCTTAAGGATGGCACTAAATCAACATAGAGTAATCTTTCCTATTATTTCCCGTAACTTCCACAAATATGTCAAACATAAATCCCGTAGAAACTTTCTTCCCTGTTTTCTCCAAGTCGCTGAAATCTCCCTTTGTTTTCGATTCTAACACACCTACCCATCCTGTTTCAATAGATCAATCCCAAACCGAACCATATCTGTGAGAAAATCCAAGTTAATTCAGCCCAAATCTTTCCCAGAAGCTCAAACCCGAGAAAACTCATTCCACAGTGTTGTCGAGACCAACTATCAGCCCAATTTACACCATCAAATCTCTTATATTAGCTCTGTTTATCCCATTATTGTCCATCCAAACTATTTCCGTTGATTAAATCTCTTCAGAAATCCCTTCGAAATCCAACCCTAATCTGCCAGTTTAAGCTCAAACTTTCCCGCCAATTTCAAGACTCAAAAGGTAGGGGATGACCTCTCCTTATCTTGTTCCGATGTGCCAATAGTAGCTGGTGGTGAATAGTAAAGAGGGTGGCCCTTATCAAATGAGTGCCCCTTAGTAATTGAGGTGCCCTTTATTCGAATGAGGGGTGCCTTTAGTAATTTTCTCCCACGAGCGCAAATACCACTTTTCGAGCCGAATTCTACGTAAAAGCTTATTTCTCCAAAAACACCTACAAAGACATAAAATAACCTAATAAGTACCAAATCGAGTACTAACAATATATACAATTGAGATCAAGATAGACACAGAAATGCGTCTATCAACCGTTTAAGTGTTTTCTCTTGTATTCAATTAGACTCACATACTCCTATTTGCTTGAGTAAGAACTGAGTCGAGAAAGAGAGATATAACTCTTTGATATACTTTTTATAGATTGAGTCTTGTTGATTCTCTAGAAAGTATATTGGAGTTGGTCCATACAGATTGCTAAAAGAAATATTGGGTTTGGTTGTTAGACCCCCCTTTTTCACCATTTCTCCATACTGGATTTAAGTTGGCACGGTTCAAAGTGGACATAAACATTATATACACGTTGTATTTATTGTTGAAGCTCTTCGAATCCCGTGTCTTTTGATTGTGATTTTTCTTTTCTCGTTTATTATTCTTGCTTGTGCCCAGATTATTTAGTGCAGTATATTTTGATATCTCGTATATTCCACGGTTTGTCAAAATTATAATATAATTGTGTGCACTAGTTCCTCTAGAATTCCCTGAGAAATTACCACCACCCTTAATCATGTCGAAACGGAGATAATAGATCCTCAAGAAAGGAAGCCTACCAATAATCAATCAGCCCAATGACAACAAGAAGTGTAAGTTTTTCACTTGTTTATGATCGTTTCATGGTCACTAAGTTTTCTTAAAGATTTGGATATTTATTGCTCGTCGCCACATATAGTCCACTGCTTCTTAGTGGGAATATGTGGATAAATTTTTGATGGAGGCGTTTTTTGATGGGGACATTAAGGACAAATCAGATGTTGACATGTGTTGTTTTCAATTAATTGTTTCCAATTAATTATGTTTCCAAAAATAGAAAAGAAATGTATTTTTGGAAAGGATATTGGTTACCTTAATTGATTATACTTTATCTTTAATATTTTTGGAAACAGAATATGTTGAAACAATTATTAAGGAAGACACATGTCAACATATGATTTGTCCCCAATGTCCCCATTATAAAAAACCCCATCAAAAAATTATTCCTAGCCTGTCTTCTTCGATGTCGTTGATGCATTTTGTCCAAATATGGGAAACGGAGTAATTGTTCTTAGTTATTTGGTACCAATGTGAAAGGGTACTGAGGTGTATGATGTCACAATAATAAATAAAGAATCATTTGCTGATTTGATTTGTATAAAAAAGTTTGAATGGGAGTTGTAAACACATGAATTTGACCAAAGCCGAAGACACGAATGGAGGCTTCGGGTATTGGCCGAAGTCACTACTGGCAGAGCCGAGATCACCATAGGCAAGGAAACAGTGTAAGAAGGGTGCTCCGAAGACGGATCGCCCCAAAGAAGATAATTGATGGGTGCCTAAATAACCCCAGCTGAAATAGGACATGTGTACGACTAATAATACAAGTCTTACTAGAAAAGATATTAGAGTACACGTGTACGACACTGGAATGTCAGGTTTTTCCTATATATAGCAGGGAACTCTTCCAGAGAAAGGCAGAGTTCTCCAGATAATTGTATTGTGTATTAGAATTAGTCTCCTCATTACCCTATATAATTTAAGGGTGTTTACATTTGGAGACTTCACTGGGGACTATTCCTCGGCACCAATACAATTCTAATAGAGTCCTCAGCCACAGGTAATTTAAAGGCCACAGGATCGGAACCTCTCGCTAAAGAGGCAGGGGGACCAATGGAAACACCGGGCGCCAATGAAGCATCGAATCAACGAACAAATCATGAATTTGGAATCATATATGTCGGGGGATATACCTAGACACGTTGAGGAGACCAAACAAGTACAAGTCGGGGAAGATAGGTCAAATATGTACTCCTTTCAAGATGCCTGATGCCAGAAGAGCAAGTACTGCTGCTACATTCAAAGCTGCAAAACACCCTCATGCCCTTGCAATGGGGCGAAAAGAGGAAATAGGGTCAGAAAAGAGGGTCCAAGAAAGTTTACATGGCGTCTTAAGTTGGGCATTTCAAAAGCACGGGTTCCAGTACTTCCAGTACTAACCGAGTGTGTTGAAGAATAAACCAAGATACTATTAACAATGCTTGTTGTTGATACAGTAGTATGGATGGATCAACTACGAGAGTTGACAGAATTTGGTTGGATCAACTGGTACAGTTGATACGATGTGAATGGATCAACAAGTATTGTTGATCCGGTGGTATGGTATTTAGAAATTTACTTTGGTGGAAATATTACCAGTTTTAAGAGTTTGTTTACGTGAGAGTTTTCTAGAAGAGTCTTTGTTAGAGTTTGATTATGTTAGGAAAGTGTTTATTACCTGAGAATCAAGTTTGTTAATCATATAAATAGGCTGTTGGGCCATGAGTCGAAATACGTTAATTAAGATAGTTGTTTGAGTTAATCTTTGTGTTATGTTTTTCATTAGGTCTTTGATATGAGATTTATATGATTAAAAATGATGCTGAAGTCATTATTTCAAGAACAAACAACACCAACAACATTAGTTTGTGATAACAAGTCTACAATTTTATTAACTTAGAATCTTGTACTTCATGGAAGGAGTAAGCACATTGATATTAAGTTTCATTAAATCAGAGAGATTGTAAGCATTAAGGAGATAGCTGTGGAGTTTGTTGAGAGTGAAGAACAAGTGGCTGATATTTTCACCAAGTACTTGATTGGAAAATTGGGAATGATTAATAAAGAGCATCTTGGTTCAAGAGAGGATGTTGAAGAATAAACCAAGATACTATGAAGAAGACAGAAGGGATCAACAAGCGTTGTTGATACAGTAGTATGGATCAACTATGAGAGTTGACAAAATTTGGTTGGATCAACAAGTATTGTTGATCCGGTAGTACGGTATTTAGAAGTTTACTTGGGTTGCAAGTATTACCAGTTTTAAGAGTTTGTTTACGTGAGAGTTTTCTAGAAGAGCCTTTGTTTAGAAAAGTGTTTATTACTGTTGGGTGCAATAATCAAAAACAAAGAAAAATCAAATAAGCAAAAGTTATTGATACTTAGCTCCTTTATACTGGAATTGATCGATTGACGAAACGAACGAGCTTCTCATATCTCCACAACAGCAACAATGCAAAACTTTGGAAAAACAGAGTGAGTCACGTGTTCAACACGTTGCCCTTAAGACATTAGCGCCCGGCTACACTCAAGAGTGATGCTATAGCCCTCACAGGACGGATATCTCCAGGATAAAACACCCTACTACATCTACTACTAGCATATGTAGTAGATGCTCAACTTGAGCTTGGCAACTCCGAAAAAATCGTTAAGGAAAATCGCGAACTCTTAAGAAACACTATAAAATATTTTCCCTTAGGGGTCCCTCTAAAATATAGAGCAACCCCTTTCCCATGATTTTACAAAAGTAGTGAATTTCTTTATATAATGGAATAAAACAATTTAAGAAGAGGAATTCCCCGATGTGGGACTAAAAAGCTTATATAGTCTCTTAAAACAACTAAAAAGTGGAAACTCCACAATGTGGGACTAATAAGTTTTTCATTCACAAACAAAACAATAAATTAATTTTATTTAGTTAAACACATTAAAATAATAATTAATAAATATTGTTCCAACAATCCCCCGCATGAATGAAAACCTCAATAAAACATGAAAAACACAGATAGATCTTGGTAAATAACACCCAACCTCCGATCCAAACAGACTGATGGAAGTGTGTGTGAAATCATACTAGTCATTTCTACGTCCTCTCCCTCACACAAAATGTGTTGACCCCAGGGTCATACTATGGATTGCATAAATCATAATAGTATTGAGAGCTTTCATCTTTAGTTCTCACATGGTGAGACTATAGGTTCTTTCACCAAAGTGAAAAAGCATGAACTAGTGAACCCTTAGTGACCTTTAGGTCCTAAGTTCCAGTAATACCAAAACCATCAAAATGAAAATCACATAAAAAACGCAGGAAATACCATTTTAGGCAGAGGTGTCCATGAGGTCTTGAACCTTTGCTTAGTGAGATATTACCAGAATTACTTGCTAGAGACAGTGAACTATGTCTTGAACTGCTAGCATTTGATGTAATTCGTGATAACAACCACGGGTGATATCTCCAAGATTGCTGCCAAGCTCGTGCCGTTTTGTCCGTTTTGGCCCTGGACGTATCCTGTTTCTCAGAATGCTCTAGAGAATCAGCTCATATTCTCACAGGAAGCGACCCACTTCCTCATTCAGATAGGTGAGTTTCCATAAAGAGTGTTACTGCTACACCCCACTTCACTTCAATCTTAAATTGAAACTATAGAACTCATTAAGACTTATTAAAAAGTCATCCTCCACATGCAGTCACACTATCACGTCTACACCATAGGGAAGGGACAGAGAATGAAAATCTCTGATAGTGTTTACCTTTACCCACCACAAATTAGTTGTCTCATTCGAAACCTTGATCATGGGATCTCCAGTCAGCAAGGTTGAGTATCCTTCATGGCAAGTTTAATATATGAGCTTAAGCCCCAACCCCCTCGATGCATTTTTAACTATCTCTTTGTACAAACCTTTCGTCAAAGATTGCGCGATATTCTCCTTGGACTTTATCCAATCAATGGAAATAACGCCGATTGAGATTAGTTATTTCTTAGCTTTAACTATTATAGCTTGGCTAACACAATGTATAGATATAGCTGGCACAGGCCTATGCCAAAGAGGAATGTCTTCTAAAAAGCATCTTAGGCACTCGGCCCCCTCTCATGCTTTATCTAACGCAATACTCTCAGATTCCATAATGAATTGAGCGATATGTTTGTTTGGAAATCTTCCAACAACAAACCCACATGTTAGAGTGAAACCATATCCACTCGTAGACTTAGACTCCTCTGAGTCAACTATCCAGTTTGCATCATAAAGTCCCAAGGACAACAAGATACCTTTCATAAATCAAAAGAGTATTTTAGGTACCATAATACTCTACTCAGTGCATCTGAATTCTCTTGCTCTGGACTACAATTATATCCACTTAACTTACTCACAATATAGGCAATGTCTGGACTCTTACAGTTCATTAAATTCATCAGACATCCTATAACTTTTGAGTATTCAAGTTAAGATACTCCACTACCCTTATTTTTCTTGAGACTACAAGAATAATCGTACGAAGTACAAGCAGGTTTACAATCAGACTGATTGTATCTCTTAAGCACAACTCAACATAATGAGAACGACTAAGACTTATAAATGTTTGATTATCTTCTAATCCTCATCCCTAAGATTACATCAAAAGGGCCCAAGTCTTTCAAGTCAATGTTCTCATTCAGTGCATGTTTTTAGTGGAATTGATCACATCTATGTTTGTATCAAGCATATCATCAACATACAAGCATACAATTACACAGACATCCTTAACAAGTTACTTGTAACATACTTGTCAGATTCATTAATTTAAATCCACTATCCATTATCACATGATTAAATTTTCCATGTCACTGTTTACGTGCTTATTTGAAAACCATACAAAGATTTTTCAAATTACAAACTTTGTATTCACAACCTTTCACTACAAAGTCTTCAGGTTGATCTATGTAAATTTCTTTACCTAATTCACGGTTTTAGAAAAAGCTGTCTTAACATCCATCTGATGTATCTCTACGTTCTTTATGGCAGCAATAACAATTAGTATCTCAACGGAAGTAATTTCCGTCACAATTGAATTAGAATCAAGGAAATCTACACCTTCTTTTAGTTTATAGCCTTTAGCTACCAACTTAGCTTAATATTTTTCCACAGTTTCATCTACCTATCGTTTCCTCTTAAAGACTCATTTACATCCCATGGTCTTACAACCTGGAGGTAAACTAGCAAGCTCCCAAGTCTGGTTCCAACGGACTGAGTCCATTTCACTAAATGAAGCTTCTTACCAGAATGGGGTTTCAGTAGATATCAAGGCTTCTTTACAAGTCTGTGGCTCAGACTAAGCTAGGCATGTTATGAAGTCGGTTTCATAAGAAGTCTCAAGTCTAATTATTTTACTTCTCTTAGGCTCAACATCAACTTCATCTTCCTTTAAAAAAGTTCTGACTATTTGAAATAAATCTAGGGGATCAACAACACATCTCTAATGAGGTACAGGTTTAGAATAAACATGTTCAAAGAACTCAGCATCCCTAGATTCCGTAATAATATTCACACCAATGTCAGAAAAAATCAGAACACACAACCAAAAATCTATTTGTAGAAGTATACTCAATATACCCTATACGAAAACACAATCAACATTTTTGGTTTCAATCTAGTTCTTTTAGGAAGAGGAATTACAATCTTAGTCAAACGCCCCCCACTTTGACACATTCATAAGAAGGTCATCTACCGTTCCATAAACCATATGGAGTTTCATCTGATTCTTAAAAGGGTACTTTATTCAGGATATACTAGTTAAGAGGACTGCCTCCCCCCACAAGGCCGCAGGTAATCCTGAACTAATCAACATGGAAATTATCATCTCCTTAAGGATACGGTTGTTATGTTCAAGGCTTCTAATTGGTTTCCAACTTCAAGTTTATACATCTTAAGGCTTCTAAGGCGTCATCCTTATCCTAAGCAAGTATACAAGATAGTACCTCGTACAATCATCTACGGAAGTTATAACCATCTTTTACCACAGTGGTTTTGGGTTGAACTCATGTCAACTAGGCCTAACTGAATTAATTCTAAAGGCTTAGAATTACTCTGAACATTTGTGCTAAAAGATTTTATAGCATATTTTGATTCTTCACAGATTTCACTTTTGTGTTCAAAATCCAAACTAAATTTGGGTACGAAGCCTATGCTAGCCAGTTAAGCATTGACTTATAAGTTTACGGTTCCAAGTCTACCACGTAAAACAATCAATCACACAAAGATATCACAAGAATCAACTACGTTCACATCATCAGTTTTTCCGTTAAGCTTATATAGACCCAAAGTCCTATAACTCTTGCTTAAAAAATCACTGCCTAGTTACAACAAGTTTTCCAGATTCAATTAAGATCTTAAATATTTTTCCATCTACAACAGAACAAGATACAAGATTTTCGCATATGCTCGGAACATGAAAACTTCATTCAATGTGAGAATATTACAGATATGAGCTTCTGCTCGACCTTTTCCTTTTATGCAACCTCTATTGCATATGAGTTACTCAATAAGAGTTTCTCGACATCCCCTATCCTATGATAGGAGGTGAACAGGTCTCTGTTTCAACAAACATTCTTGGTGGCTCCAGAGTCCACCTACTGGTCTCTCACATTGGTTATTAAAATAACTTCCGACATCATGCCACCAAACTCGTTCTAGTTTGTTTCAACTAAATTAGCATTAACTTTCTACTTATTAAGGTTTTTATGTTGTCTACAATTTACTGCCGCGCGTGGCCAGGAATTTTACAAACATAACACTCACCCTTAACTAAAGTAATTCCGGATTCAGGTTTACGAAATATACCTTTATCATGAAGACCATGCTTAGAGTTGCGTTCGATGTTCTCACCTTTGCCATCTTTGGAAGATTTGTTTCCAACCACATGCGGCTATTAGCCATGTCCCTCGGAGATGACACCTTTATTCACAAATCACAATTCCAAATCAGAAAGTAAAATGAGTTTTGAAGATAACATCTATATATACAAACTTCGTTTGAATCAGCGTTTCAAAAAACTCATGGTTACCCCACAAAAATTAATTTAGTTAACAACAATTTTCTGCTCGTCAGAATTTTTCAGAAACGTTTTTCTGTTTTGTAAAATATCAAAAAATACTTTTACAACTCCAAAAATTCTGAAATTTTACGCGGGTAACTATCAGGATGTCTACTACGTTGTGTCAAAAGGGTTCATCGAAATTCCTTCTAGATTAAAAGATAAAATTGAAACTCTACAGCTGACCAGAAATTCGTTTTTGTTTTTCACTCCACAATTAACATCCATGATTCACAAACCAATCAATCGTTTTCGATTATTACAAATACTAATGTCTTAAGATTGTTGGGTGCAATAATCAAAAACAAAGAAAAATCAAATAAGCAAAAGTTATTGATACTTAGCTCCTTTATAATGGAAGTTGCTTTGACGAAACGAACAAGCTCCCTCCCAACAGCAACAAGGCAAAACTTTGGAAAATAGAGTGAGTCACGTGTTCAACACGCTGTCCTTAAGACATTAGCGCCCGGCTACACTCAAGAGTGATGCTATAGCCCTCACAGGACGGATATCTCCAGGATAAAACACCCTAATACACCTACTACTAGCATATGTAGTAGATGCTCAACTTGAGCTTGGCAACTCCGAAAAAACCGTTAAGGAAAATCGCGAATGCTTAAAAACCTATAAAATATTTTCCCTTAGGGGTCCCTCTAAAATATAGAGCAACCCCTTTCCCATAGATTTTACAAAAGTAGTGAATTTCTTTATATAATGGAATAAACAATTTAAGAAGAGGAATTCCCCGATGTGGGACTAAAAAGCTTATATAGTCTCTTAAAACAACTAAAAAGTGGAAACTCCACAATGTGGGACTAATAAGTTTTTCATTCACAAACAAAACAATAAATTTATTTTATTTAGTTAAACACATTAAAATAATAATTAATAAATATTGTTCCAACAATTACTTGAGAGTCAAGTTTGTTAATCATGTAAATAGGCTGTTGAGCCATGAGTCGAAATACATTAATTAAGAGAGTTGTTTGAGTTAATCTTTGTGTTAAGTTTTTCATTAAATCTTTGATATCGGATTTTTTACAGAGTACTACAATTCTCTGCTATTGCAGTATCATCAGGATTTTCTTCTTCAACAACAATTGCCCCGCCATTTCGTCCACATCACCCTCCTAATTGCACAAACACACAATCTACATCTCATCTTCACCATTACCCACTATCGTCAAACAGCCGTCACTATTTCTTTTACAGAAATTAAATTCCACTGATCAACCAATGACCACTACCCCAAGAAATTACCCAATCTCTTCAGGTCTTACTGAATCAAATGAAGGCTGTTCAATTCCTTGTTTAATTCATCAAGTTCTTGCTTGTTTTCACTATATTTAATAGGGATATAGCTTCATCATTGAATACCTAAAGACAACTTAATTAATCCTATCATCTATCAACTGTCAACTATCTAGTATCTACTATTATACTGTATTGCAAGTATAGTTTGTGTATCAAAAAAAAAGTGGGGTTTGCTGATGTCATTTCACTATTGCAAGTACAACGAGAAAGTCTTTGGCGGAAGATACAAAGGACCTGAGTTTGAAACTCCTGAGTACCAAGTGTTTTTTTTTTTTAATTCCACATCCATTTTAGATATTTAAAAATCAGTGCCCATCTTTCTGTCACCCCAAATGATTCAACACTCAAGACTAAAAGGCCAATTTTGTCTTGACAAACTTGAGGGCTCTAATTTGTTAATTTTGTCTCAACAAAAAGGTCAGGGAATGCAATTAGTTTCTATTTGAGTCATTAATGAAAAGGCCCAAAAGGGTTTAAATAAGGAGACGTTTGTCTGATTGAACAAGAGAATGAAAATCAGTTGGAGTTCTCAGTTTGTATTATTAAAAAGTAATTAAGATATGAAACTAGCTATTGCTGTGTGTGTAAATTTAATTACCTTGTTTTCGTAGGTTTCCCAATATGCATCATAGCCGAAGCTGCAATGCATGTGGTTTGATAATAGTTATGCTTGAATATGCACCAAACTTGAGTCACCTCCGCCAAACCTGCCCTTGAGCAGAGGCAGCTAGTTCATAACCACAACTGCAGCTACCAACTGCCTCAACAATATGCCTCAATAGATAACTGACAAGTTGAAAAGAGATTTTTATTAGTAACGCATGAATTTATATTGAAATGTCTTGTCATTTTATATCTCTTTAGCAAATGCGAAGACCGACGAGTCTCATTAATGGAGATTTTGTTGTGTTTAGGTATCCAGGTAACATGGTTTTTGATGTTTTGGTATTTGATAGTAGTAATTGTTAAAAAAATGAAGCACCACCACCACCCATGGATCACGTCGAAACCGAGAAGAAGAAGAATTCTAAGAAAAAAGACGGTATCACTGTAGTACAGTGGTAAAGTCACCGAGTGATGATACCAGTGATCTTAGTTCGAAACTCGACAGCACCAAATTCTTTACCGATAAAAGAAAAAATTATAAGAGAAAAAGAAGCTTGCAGATAATCAATCTGCAGTACGTACCATGACTACAAGAAGAGTAAGCTTTTCACTTGTTTATGATTGTTATAGATCTAATATGGAAAATTTGCCTTGTTTTTTGCTTTGAGATGATTCATATGCCAATCACTTTGTATTATGGTTAGGCTGTTCTATGAAATTAATATGTTTGATCTATTGTCACAATTGTATCCACAAATAGGACATGTGCCCTCTTAAGTACACACAGATCAGATAGAAGGCTATGTGTAAACCCAAGAGTAGTTCCTGCCTTTTATTGAAAAAGCAAAAAAAAAGTACAGAAGGAAAATAGGCACTTAGCTAGTGCAGAGAAGGAGGAAGGTAGTGAAGCCATTCAAAACACACAACACAAAGGAAAGATTAAAAAAGAAACTCTAGGCAGCATCAAACATTACTTGATGCTTCTTTCGACTAAGTAGTGTTTTGAACCAATAAGCCGACATCTTAGGATACCTTTTTAGGTTGTTGTAGTCGACATACACGATACCAAACCTTGATGTGTAACCTGATTTCCATTCGAAGTTGTCGAGCAATGACCATGCGAAGTAGCCTGTAATGTTGGCTCCTTGGTCAATTGCTTTCTTGAGTTGAATCAAATACGTCTTGTAAAAATTTATTCTTCTGGTGTCGTGTAATGCCTTAGGAAGAGTAACATTACCCGGATCGTCCACGCCGTTCTCCGAAAGAAATACATTCGGGTTTCCATAATTCTCCTTAACATAGGTCATGATTTTATATATACCCCAGGGTACTTCGTAAAGCCAAAAGGAGTTTTCCCGTTGTCCAATTGGTACTCCTTTACGACTATAAGCAAATCTAACCTGCGTTTCTAATACATAGCCTCTGACCTGGTTCTTCTTTAAAGGCTGATTATACACGTAATAGGTAGTGTATTGATTAATTCCTAAGTAATCGATTGAGCCTTTCACCATGTTAGTTTCTGACTTTGTGAACTTTGGGAGTCTCGATGTGACAATCCTCTGCATTGATTTTGGGTACTCGCCGTATACAATTGGGTGAAGAAACCATCCAAGATGGAAGTCTGTTGCTCTCTGAGCAGCTTGGTGATCGGCTTTTGACTTTGTAAGAGGTTCATACCATGTAATATCCAAGAGAATTCCTATCCGTCCTTTTTGTTTTGCCTGATACTTTTGGCGGTACCTCTGAACTGCAGCAGCATGAGACAGTATGAGATGATGTGCGACAATGTACGGTTCAGTCGAAGAATCCCCTTCTGTGCAGTTTCCAAATGGCTTAGAACACCTCGCCGGAGCAAATAATCCATTGTCGTAACCCAAGGAAGCAATTACTCTTGGTTCATTGAACGTCATCCAATTTTTCACTCTATCACCGAACGTCTTAAAACAGAAATCAGCATAGTCCGCATAATCTTTCACAACATTGTGGCTTAATAACCCTTTATACTTCTTCTCAAGTGCATAAGGAAGATCGTAGTGATACAAATTTGCGTACGGAGTGATGCCTTGCTTGAGCATGTAGTCGATCAACTGGTTGTAATAAGCAACACCTTTCCAATTCACCTTCCCAGTTCCATCTGGAAAGATCCTAGACCATGAGATGGAGAAACGGTAAGCGTCGAAGTTGAGATGCTTCATGATATCTACATCTTCTTTGTAACGGTGATACTGATCCACAGCGACATCTGCTGTAGCATTGTTTGCAATGTTACCAGGAATTGCAACAAAGACATCCCAAATACTCGGTCCTCTACCATCTTTCTTTGCCATTCCTTCAACTTGGTAAGCTGAAGTTGCGGTTCCAAAAACAAAATTCTTTGGAAAACTCTCCCTACTTAACCCTCCTGTGTCAAACCGGACGCTTTCCGGCAAAACACCGGATCCTTCTTCTGATGATGCATGCGTGACACTCAATAGAATCAGTAGAAAAAGAAATGAATGTAATCTTACCCATCAAGGGGATGATAAACTCCTCCTCCTCACCATCACCAATTGTATTCACCTCAATAACAAGTAGATTTGACAAAGGAGAAGATAAAACTGAACTAGTTTGCTTGTGTGAGGAAGATATGAGATGTGTGATAGAAAGATCGATCAATCAGTAGTTTTACAGTAAAGAGATAAGGTTCATCTAAAAGGAAAAGAAAAAGAAAAAAGAGACAAGAATGGTCCATGATGCCAAAAACGTCAGTTATCTTCTTCTTTTCTTTGGTCCAATAGCATTTTTTTCGGTTGGTCGTGTAATAGTAATTCACGTTCCAGTCTACTCTCTAGATCACATTATGAAACCCCATTAGACTTTAGTGCACTGTAATGATATCAATATATCAAGACAATGATGTGGGGTGGGGGGTGGGGTATAAAATATTCTGAAAAATAAAACTCCTTCACGTACAAGCTCGTAGCTGCTAGGTGCGGTCCAAATTCTAAATCTCTTGTCAAGCAAGTCATAAAGCTGAACTGCCAAACCAAACCAAACCAAAACCAAAACTCTTTTCTGGTAGTAAGTCCCAGGTCGACCAGGAATATTATCTCGTAAATACCGTATCCCCAAGGATGCGACGAAGTTTTTACACCGGCTGTCTGCTGGCCGAGACGCAACTTACCCGAAGGTAAGAATAATCCTTAACACCTTCCATGTCTTGTTTGTTTTCGGCACAGGAGGTAGTGGGATTACGCATTCGCGACCATGTAGGTGATAAGGTCACGTACTCCGTGGCCCGGCTGCAAGGCTACGGGGTGATTATTCCCTTTCACGATCCTGCGAGCTGCAGATCTACAGAGGGATGTCCCTTTTCACAATTCTGCCACGACGGTTTATTTGTTCGCGGTTTGCACAGTCCTACTAAGAGAAAAAGCTTGAAACGAATAATCAAAGGTAAAGAAGGCTCTAGTCACACACCTCATGTACATACCTCTTTCACGTGGATCACTGTCCTCCACGCTGTTCTGCGAGCGCCAACTCTCTCTCCAAGCCTCGATCTTTTACGTCCCGCTTAATCAGTTCATCCCAGGTTAATTTAGGCCGTCCTCGTTTCTTCATTATCCCTTCGGCTCGTCCGATGCGTCCTACTCGTACCAGGGCCTTAGGTGGTCTCCATTGGAGATGCCCGAACCAGCGCAGCCGGTGTTGCGTGAGTATTATATTCATCGATGCTACCCCAAGCTTCCCATGAATAACATCATTTCAAATCTTATCGTGTCTTGTAAACCCACAAGCTCATCTTAACATCATCATTTCCATCACATGTATCCTTAAGATGTGTGGGTTTTTTGTCGCCCAGCACTCCTCCCTGTACAGAAGTGCGGGACGAATTGCTGTCTTGTAGAACTTTCCCTTCAGTTTAGTCGGTACCTTAAGGTCACAGAGGACTCCCGTTGCAAGTCTCCATTTGTCCCATCCTGAGTTAATTCTGTGTCGGATGTCCTCGTAAATGTATCCGTTTCTCTGGATCATAGATCCCAGACAATGGAAGGACTCTTTATTTGGTACGATCTGTCCATCTAACATCAGTTCCCCCTCGTCCGTTCCTGTTTCGTCGAAGTCGCACTTCAGGTACTCAGTCTTGGTTCTGATGAGTCTGAATCCTTTCGATTCCAGTGTCCGTCTCCACCACTCCAGCTTGTGTTCTACATCTTGTTTTGATTCCCCAATGAGGGCGACATCATCCGCAAAGAGCATACACCAAGGTATTTCCCCTTGTATGTCCTTCGTGACTTGGTCCAGAACCAACGCAAATAAGTACGGTCTCAAGGCCGAATCTTGGTGTAGTCCAATCTTGATTGGAAAGTCGTCCGAGACACCGTCACACGTCTGGACCCCTGTGACAGCTCCCTCGTACATATCCTTAATGAGTGATATATATTTAAGTGGTACCCTTTTCTGTTCGAGTTCCCACCACATTACCTCTCGAGGGACTCTGTCATAAGCCTTCTCGAGGTCAACGAATACTATGTGTATATTTGGCATTCGCTCCCGATAGCGCTCCATTAGTTGTCTAACCAGAAAGATCGTTTCTGTAGTTGATCTCCCCGGCATAAACCCAAATTGATTGTTGGTGACGCTAGTTTTCCCTCGTAGCCGCCGATCGATGATGCGTTCCCACAGTTTCATCGCGTGGATCATAAGTTTGATGCCCCTGTATTTGGAACAGTTTTGTATGTCCCCCTTGTTCTTAAAGATCGGAACAATGACGCTTCTTCTCCACTCATGAGGCATCCTGTTCGACCGACAAATACTATTGAAGAGTTTGGTCAACCAAGTATTGTATCATCTTCGTCTCTTCGCCACTTAAACTAAGAGAACAAAAAGGAATCATTAAACACGTGTAGGGCCGAGAAGCATCAAAAATTGACGGTCGGATTTTCTGAGATTCGGCTGTTTAATGGTGGAATCTGTGCTTCAATGGTCATATTCAACTTCCAGTTCTATATAAACCAGATTTGAAGAGAAAAATATTTGCACCTCTCCGTAAATTTCGCTATCTCTGAAGTGCAACCAGAATTATGAGTGATTCATCTCCAAACTCCTGCACCGATGTAATTAAAACCACCATTAGAGGAGGTAACTCTAATTTACATATTTATAGTTAGGAGGTAAAAATAATTAAATTTTCATGTTTTTGCAGTGTGTTGAACATGAGTGTAACTGGAAAATTTGCAGGGGAACTACCCATTTAGCCATGAAATGCCCATACCTCTATTGCAGCTTTGTATAAAATGTGATGGCTTGCGTAAAGTTTGGAAAGCAAACACTCAATCCATAAAAGGAAGGAGACTCTTGAGATGCGAAAACCAACCTACGTGTAATGAATTTGAGTGGTTAGGCAAAACTGCAACAGAAATACCAATAACATAAAACCAACAGTTAGGTGCTTCAAGTGTGGTAGTGATTCTCATTGGGTTTCACAATTACCAGAAGCTTCACCTGCATCCAACAAAAAACACACACCAATAGATGTCCTTGATTGGTGTTTTCTGAAAGGGAAATGTTCAATTGAAACACATGACATGAAAATGGTCATTGATTTAGATGTTAGTGATAGTATGTTTGCAGAAATTTGTGACAGGTTTAAAGGTGCAGTGACTGTGGAAAAGGCAGAAAAAAAAAACAAAAAACTAAGCATTCACAAAAGTCTTATGTAATGGCATTCACAAAAAAGGCATTTCCATCATCTGTTTCATTAGCTAGTGTTCAAGTGGTACGTAGTATTACCTAATAACATATTTAGTAATGAAGTAAAAGTCTTAAGTTCCAAAAAAAAAAAAAGATGTTCATATTGTTAGTTCAAGCAAACTAAATCTTTCATCTTGGTGGCTTGAATGTCTGTGAAGCTGGTCTATTTGGTTTCCTCTTTCCATCTGGCATAGTCCCATATAGAATTTGATAGTTCCCAATAGTGGCTAATCTTGTTGCTAACATTGGTGCAGACCTTTCTATGCCTTTTGTTGGTGTAGACCTTCCTATGCCTGGTGATAGTTCAGTTGCTGTTCCAAAAAGCAATAATTCAAAGCCTCTTCCCCTTCCTTGTGTTGGTGGTGCTGTAGCAGCTATGCCCCTTCCTTGTGTTGGTGGTGCTGCAGTAGCTCTTCCCTTTCCTTGTGTTGGTGGTGCAGAAGCTGTTGTGGTGTAGAAGCAGCTGCCCCTACCAATATTAATAATTTTAGGTTAGATACCATCATTTAAACATTTAAAAAGGCATAAGACAATTATGTACAAATGCGAAAGAAAACACTTACTGACCTTCCCACAACAGGTGATACATGAGGTGTATATGAGGATGTGGCTCCTCTACTTCTGCCGCTACCTCTGCCACTGCCATTTGGGGTTGTAGCCCTTACATTTCTGGTTGGGAAAGTCCTAATATTATGTTTAGTATACTGGAAATTGGTACAATATTTTTTGGCCTTCTTATGTGGATGTTCTCCACATATATCAAACCTGTCTTGATCTTGAACTTAGGCCTGTATACCTCCATTGAATGCTATCAAGTACAACAAACAAACAGTTAAACTCAACCGCATAATATAAATGAATGTTAAACAGTTAAACAGAACTACTCAATTGCATTAATTGAGCAAGAAGTTCATACCACTCAACCACACAACATAAATGACAATGGTAAATCAGTTGCCTTAAATGACATTCTAACTCACCTCCTCATTCCAGTGATCTTGACTATCACATGCTACAACTTTTTCAGCATAAGCATTTTTGTAAGATGAGATTTTGTGATAATCATGTACCAGACTGCACAAAATCAACAAAAAAGTATCAAATGAATTGTTAAATTGAAGCTACTGTTAGAATGACAGAAAATTTAAACAAACATTATCATGAAGTGTTTAACTGACCTATTGATATCCAGTCTAAGGTGTCAAGCAACAACAACAACATGTACACAAGGTATTCCCGTAAGTTTCCATACATTACAATTACATATTTTCTCCTTCACATATACATTCCATATACTTGATGTTTCATGGTTCTGCACACACCAACAAAACTCAAAAGAACCAAACAAATTGTATCTTCTCTTCTTTTCAACTCTGTTCTTGATTATCCTGTCAGGTCTAGGGACAAGAACTAAACTTTGAGCTTCATATTCCTTCACCTTCATCTTTCTATCAGACATCAAACCCATCATTTTCAAATTAAACCCTTCAAGGATCATGTGCATAGGTTTGGATCTTATATCCAACATCCAACTATTGAAACTTTCAAAAAAATTATTTGTCACATGCTCACATTTTGAAGTAGTATCAAAAGTAGATCTTGCCCACAAATATGTTGGGATATGCTCAAAACATTGGTGTGCCCTCTTATTATCTGTTTCCATGGTAGCCATATACTTATGGTGATTTGTGTTCCTATAGGCCTTTATTGCACCCCATGCTAATGTCTTCATATGATTTCCCCTATGACCCTGGCCCTTAAAATTCTCGAATATGTGTCTAAAATAGAATCTATTCCTATTTGAGGGAAACACTTCTTGAAGTGATGGGACCAATCCCTTCTGCCTATCTGAGACTAATATCAATGGAGCAGGATGTTCTAGCAACCTAGCCTTGATTATATTGAGAAAAAGAATCTAATTTTCCTTATTTTCACAATCACATATAAAGATTGCCAGAGGATACATACCATTATTGCCATCAAATGCCTTGATTATATTGAGAAAAAGAATCTAATTTTCCTTAATTTCCTTTGATAAAACACCCATCTAGACCTATAAATGGACTGCATCCATCCTTAAAACCAGTCAAAAAAGCATCAAATGGCAAGCAACAAAAACTGAAATCCTTACCAGTATCAGTGGTAACAAGAGTTATACTCCATTCATTCTTTTTCAATATCTGATCCATAATATTAGAGCACCGCTCGGTCGAACTCGCATGTGTTGCTATCTCAAGCATGTTTTTCAATGATAGTGATCAATACTATAAGTCTTGATTTCTAGTCTAATTATAGATGTCTCGGACTAGGACATAGATTGTGTAGTTGATCCTTAGACTTCACGGCGTTCATCATTTGAAGAGGAAGAACTACTAAGGGGAGATTGTAGAACTTCATCAACAAAATATATGTAGAGACTGAAACTCATCTATCATTTGGAAATTATATTTCTACTCTATCTTCTATATTGAGACACAAGTCGTGTTACGATATATTTTTCTATTATACACATTTGAGATTTCGAGATGAGTTTAACTCGCTTACATATTTCTCGAAATATGTGTTGGCAAGCTTTCGCTTCGACCAAGTTCATCTTATATTCTTGACGCAAGTCAAAAGATGATCATGTGAAAATTGCCGAGTAATATCTTACATGGTTTGTGGGATACAATATTTGATGTAGGCTTGGAATGTTTCGTTATGATTATTTCAATAACTTGAAAATTGCTTTGATGCTAATAGCGTCCGAAAACGGCTATTGTCATCCTCTAATAAAGTTTCAATGATTGAAATAAGAGTTTAGAACACTTAACCATCATTGGATATGTCATGTTGTGTATTCTTGCAAATATGTAATCCAAGTCCGACAACCATAGTATGCATACCCGTATGCGTACCTGTTGGCTTGGAAATCCGGGAACCTTGGTGTGGGTACCCGTTTGCGTACCGCCGTAAGGTTCAGGTCTGAATATTTCTTCTGGGATTGGAAATGCACGTACCCATTTGCGTACTGCCGAAACCAAATCTTGGTCCGGGTATTTCAAGTATGCTTACCCGTTTTCATACTTGAAGGTTAAAGTTCTAAAATCGGTTATGTTCATGAATTTAAACATTTATATAATAAGGAATGAAATCTTTGCAAACCGTAGCTATAATGTTCATGAATTGATTCGAGTGAATCAAACCGATTTTTCTTCAATTATGTTCTTGTATACTTCTATGAGAATATAACAATTGAACAATTTTTTAACTAGTTTCATTTGATTCATTTGAACTAGTTATGGTTAAGATGAACAAGTTTGATATGAGAGTCATCATATGGCTAGCTTCGGTTAATTATTATTGAGTCAACATGGTGTACACGTTTAAGTACGGTTACATAAACCTAAATGAGGGTACATTTCATTTGTGTGTAACAAGCTAAGTTCGATCTAACAGTTGAAAGATATTAGCTTTGAAAAGGCGAGGGTACCCAAATATACCACAAGCTAAAACTTTTCCTACCTATAAGTCCTTTCTCCGAAAGTGATTGTCTATGGACTGAGTTGAGACAATACAACTAATCGGTTCACACTTAGTCTGATCGTCTATGGATACGAGATCGAGACAATGCAACAACGAAGTATGTTTACTTGATACAAAGGTTCAGATTTAACCAAACACAACATGATTGCTTATCAAGTAAATAGGAATTAACGTTTGTGTAATTTACTTTAATTATAATAAAACAATTATAATACGGAAATATAAAGTAAATGACACAACAAGATTTTGTTAATGAGGAAACCGCAAATGCAGAAAAACCCCGAGACCTTGTCCGAATCGAATACTCTCAGGATTAAGCCGCTACACAAAATGACACCTAACTTCGTATAGTTGAGACCAAGCAACTAAACCTATAGTTCACCTAGTTCCATCTGTATTACCACCCCTCCAACTTATAAATAAATCACGTACTTGGAACAATTCCTTTGGTTCGTATTCCAAACAGTAAAGGAACAACAAATATATTTGGTATCAACTCTATTCAACCAAGTGATATGAGTCGGACAAACGCTCTTCCGTATATCTTAACATAAACTCCTTCATCAGGTCCTTAGATTTATCTTATGTTCAATTACCGAAGTAATTGTTTAAGATTAAGCCAACAACACTCTTAATCCAAAGAATTGTGTTGATGCCGATCTACTCAATTAATCAATCCAATCTACCACAAGGGTAAACCGATTTTTAATTAGATCCTATTTTACCAAAACAAGTACTATGCACACTAAAGATTATAAACCCAAGTCAGATCTTCAATATCTTCTTTGTCTTCAAATCTTCTCAAATCTTCAATAAAAACCTGCACACAATCAATTGAATCTCTTG